>NW_026596240.1:3969694-3982559 GCF_907164565.1 Psammomys obesus | reverse complement strand
ATATATATATATATATATATATATATATATATATATATATATATATATATATATATATATATGAAATAGAGGTTTGCCAAAGGGGTAGTGACCCACATATTGAGAATAACTGTCAGAGCAACAGGAAAGATACTTAATACAAGCCTCTACAGTCTTATCTCTGCTTTTGTTGCATTGGTTGAACTCTTATATAAAAATCCATTCCATGACCATTATCTTTGAAGATATCCCTACTTTTCTACCAGTGATTTAAACACAAGTTTGGGTACTTAGTTTTAAAATCTAAATTTGTTTTGAGTTAATTTATGTTATGGTGAGGGATAGGGTTCTACTCTTTACATGTGCACATCTAATTTTTCCTGTATCAGTTATAAAGGACTATGTTTGCCACAACATATGTTCTTATTGATCTTGAAATAATCACTACAGTTCAGACATGAAATTGACATGAGCGCTCATCTCTGCATGAAAGATGAATAAAACCGGTAATACACGTACAGAAAATAAAATGTTTCATTTATAGAAGACAACATTTTGTCAATTATGCCAAATGAAAGATTTAAGCATATCCTCTAAAGGAAATAACCTGTATTAGTTCTCCTTTTCTGTGATAAAAATACATCTGCAAAATCAGCTTATGAAAAAAAAAAACATTTTATTTTGGTTAATAGTTCAAGGGCATAGCCCACTGTGATTGAAAATATACACTTTAAAGAAATTGAAGGGGGATTCCAAGATAGCCACAACCATCATGCAACATGACTGAGGGGCACAGGATCTGAAACTCTCAAATTGGTGAGTTTTCCTGGATGAGTGGGGACAACCTGTGAACTGGGACAGTTTAGATCCAGGCCACCACTGGGTGTCTCCAGGGACCAAGAGTGGAGAATATTCAACCCCTTGCACTTCCCCTTTCCCCAAGCATGGGTATCCCTGCTCAGCAAGGCGACCTGCACTGGCTTCTGCCCCAAACACTGAGACTGCTTGGCCAAGACTGCGGGGATTGCCCAAGCACAAGCCTCCAGGCTCAGCGACTGAAATGGCCTAGGCTGTCCTCCTGGGGGGCTTCAGCTGCAGCAGGGCAAAGGCTACTCCAATCAAGAACCCCCCTGCTCAGTGACTGAAACAGCATAGGCAGGCCTCCCAGAGTTGCCACTGGAGCTGGACAGCACCTAGTACAAGCAGGGATCTCCAAGCCATCTGTGACTGAGGCTACAGAGGCATACCTGCCCAGTGGTCGAACAGTGGACACTACAGAGCTGATGGGTCTCTTGCACTCTCATTTGCTCCTGCGGACCCGAATATGAGTGGAGAACAGGAGCAAGTGACTGCTACTTTGAGTGAGTGATTACAGAGCCTCCGAACCAGGGCCCCTCTAAGCTAGCCGCCGGACATCTGATTACTACCACCCACATCCCCATGGTAGGCAAAGTAGGGATCCTTGGGACAACATTTTCAGCACTGAAGCCCCTGCTCTGTCTCCCAGGGGAGTCCTGGTAAATAATTCCTGGAGCCCAGACAGATCTGAGTATCAGTAGGACAGTACACAAGGCCTGTAGGTCACTGAGGTGTTCAGGGTAGCAGCTCATGTGCACTGCACCCATGAGCAGCACCAGCACCAGCACCTCCCCAGCACCCCATGCTAAATCACCACCCTTCAGGCATCTACAAGCTCTAGCACCTTCTCCCACAAGGCACACTGCCATGCAAAGGCACCGCTTCCACACATGCAACTGAGACCTTCCTCCCTTAGCTGCAGCTGAAACACCAACATCAACTCTCAAACCAGTGGACCTCTCTTATCTTCCTGAAGAGTACTCCAGACACCAGAGACAGACAGACCCAGTCTAAAGTACAGACTCTAAAACAAACAGAAAGGGTCACATGTAAGCAGATGGTCAGAGGTTGGCATAAAGTTTTTGTTGGCACATCCAACAAAAATCAGGACATCATGAATTTACCAGCAACCCCAAAATAAATGGATATTTTAATCCATCAAAAACACAGGAAAATGATTTAAAAACTATCCTAATCCATTGTTTTAGGCATATAAAGAGGAAACAAACAAAGGTCTCAAAGAATCACAGGCAAATGCTGCCAAACAAATAGAAGCACAAGAAGAGGCACAATTAGTGGCATATAGAGAGGAAATGAAAAAAAAAAAAGTTAGAGGCAATCATGGAAAGAAAAGAATCTACATTCAAACAGATAAAGGAAATGGTACAAGACGTGAAAATAGAATTAGAATCAATAAAGAATACACAAACAAAGAAAACTCTGGAGTTGGAGAACTTAGAAAAAAGATCAGGAAACACAAAGTTAAGCTTAACCAAGATAGAAGAGAAAATCTCAGGTGATACAATAAAGATACAATTGCAGAAATGGATACGTCTCTCTATGAAGAAGTAAAATAGGAAAAATCCTAAACCAAAAATATCCAAGAAATCAAGGACTCCATGAAAAGACTAAATCTAAGAATACTAGGAATAGATGAAAAAGATTTTTCAAGAAAATCATAGAAGAAAGTTTTCCCAACTTAAAGAAATATATGACCATAAACATACAAGAGGCCTACAGAACACCAAATAGACTAATCCAGAAAAGAAACTCTTCATGTCACATAATAGTAAAAACACTACGTTTACAGAACAACAAGAACAAAAAGTTAAAAGCAGAAAGGGAAAAAAGGCCAAGTAACATATAAAGGTAGACCTATATGAATCACACCAGACTTCGCAATAGAAACTATGAAAGCCAGAAGAGCCTGGGCAGGTGTCATGCAGACTCTAAGAAACAACAGATGCTAACCCAGACTGCTCTGATCAGCAAAGCTTTCAATCAACATAAGTGGAAAAAATACTAAATATTCCATTACAACTAAACTTAAACAATATCTACACAGCAACACAGCCCTTCAGAAGATACTAGAAGGAAAACTCCAATCTAATGAAATCAACTACTCCCAAAAAAACACAGTATATAGATAACTTCACAACAAAGAATTAAAAGAAACTAGCAATGAAACACAATAACATCGCCAAATAAACAATAAAAATAACAAACATTCATTGGTCACAATGATCTATCAATATCAACGGACTCAACATTCCAATAAAAAGACATAGACTAAGAGAATGGTTGCTGGAACAGGATCCAACATTCTGCTGCATCCAAAAAACACACCTCTGCAACAAAGATAAATACTACCTCAGAGTAAAGGACAGAAAAAAAAATGTTTTCAAGTAAATGGACCAGAAAACAAGCTGGGGAAGCTATCCTAATATCTAATAACACAGACTTTTGACCAAAATTAATCAAAAGAGATGAGGAGGGGCACTACATTCTCATCAAAGGAAAAATCCACCAGGAGGACATCCCATTCCTGAACATTTATGCCACACAAAAAAAGAGCACCTGCATTTGTAAATGAAATATTATTGAAGCTTAAATCACACAATGATGCCAACACCTTAAAAATGAGATTTCAACACTCTAATCTCACCAAGGGACAGATAATCTAGACAGAGAAATGACACTTAAAAAAGTCCTAAGTCAAATGGACCTAATATATGTCTATTGAACTTTTCACCCAAACTTAAAAGAGTATAACTTCTTTTCAGCTCCTCGTGGAAACTTCTCAAAAACTGACCATGTAGGCAGGTACAAAGCAACCCTCAACAAGTACAAGAAGATCAAAATAAACCCTTGTATTCTATCAGACCACCATGGCCTAAAACTAGACCTCAACAAAACACAGAAATAATAATAATAATAATAATAAAAGCCTACATACACATGGAAACTAAACAACACTGTACTAAAAGAGCTTGATCAGGGAGGAAATGCAAAAATAAATTAGAGTCTTCCTAAAATTCAATGAAAATGAAGGAACAACTTATTCTAACCTAGGGGACATAATTAAAGCAGTGCTAACCTGAAAGTCCATGGCACTAAGTGCCTCCAGAAAGAAGTTTGACTCACCTCATACAAGTGATTTGATGGCACACCTATAAGCCATAGGAAAAAAGAAAAAGCAGACACACTCAAGAGGAGTATACTGTTGCAAATAATCAAACTCAGAGCTGAAATCAATCAATTAGAAACAAAGAAAACAATTTAAAGTATCAATGAAACCAAGAGCTGCTTCATTGAGAAAATCAACAAGATAGACAAACCCTTAGCCGAACTAACTAAAAGGCAGAGAAAAACTATCCAAACAGCAAAATCAGAAATGAAGAGGGGGACATAATGACAGACATGGAGGAAAATCCAGGCAATCACTAGGTCTTACTACATATGCCTATATACAAAAACAAATTCAAAATCTAAATGAAATGCACAATTTTCAGTATGGGTTCCATCTACCAGATTTTTTTTGAATTTTATTTTTTTCTTATCAGTTACATTTTATTAACTCTGCATCCCAGCCGTGTCCCGATCCCTCATTCCCTCCCAGTCCCTCCCTCCCTCCCTCCTCTCCACCGTGCCACTTGCCAAGTCCACTGATGGGGGGACCTCCTCCCCATTCATCCTATCCTGTTTTATCAGGTATCTTCAGGACTGGCTGCAAAGCTCTCCTCTGTGGCCTAACAGGATTGCTCCTCCCTTGGGGGGTGGGGAGGCCAAAGAGCCAGTCATTGAGTCCCTGTTAGAAATAGTCCTTGTTCCCCTCATTATGGGAAACCAATTGGTTACTGAGCTACCATCTACCAAAATTAAACCAAGATCAGATAAATACATTAAATAGTCCTCCATCCCACAAGGAAATAGAAGCAGTCATCAAAAGTGTGCCTTCTAAAAAAAGGCACAGGGCCAAATGGTTTCAGGGCAAAATTCTACCAGGCCTTCAAAGAACTGCTAACTCCAATTCTCTTCAAATTATTTCAAAAAATGGAAATAGAAGGAACATTACCCAACTCATTTTATGAGGCCATAATTACCTTGATACCTAAACCACACAATGACCTAACAAAACAGACAACTGACCTATCTCTTTTATGAATATTGATGAAAAAATACTCAAAATACTTGCAAACCGAATTCAAGAACACATAAAAGATATAATCCACCACAACCAAACAGGCTTCATCCCAGGCATGCAGGGGTGGTTCAATATACAGAAATCCATCAATGTAATCCAACATATAAACAAGCTAAAGAAGAAAAACCACGTGATCATTTCCTTAAAAGGAAAATGTCAAAGTATCTAAACTATTTAGTATGTCCGGTTCTATGTTTGAGGTTTGTGATGCACTTGGACTTTCGTTTTGTGCAGGGCGATAAATATGGATCTATTTTCATTTTTCTGCATGTAGACATCCAGTTGGACCACCACCGTTTGTTGAAAATGCTGTCTCTTTTCCAATATGTAGCTTTGGCTTCTATGTCAAAAATCAAGTATCTGTAGGTGTGTGGATTTATTTCTGGGTCTTCTATTCTGTTCCATTGATCCACCGTTCTGTTTCTATGACAATACCATTAAATTTTTATTACTGTTTTTCTATATTACAGCTAGAGATCAGGGATGGAAGCACATCCAGACAATCTGTAAAGTGGGGAAGAACCTAGAACTCATTGGCACAGGATACAACTTCCTTAACAGAACACCAACAGTAGAGGCTTTAACATAACAATAGATAAATGGACTTCATGAAACTGAAAAGCTTCAGTAAACCAAAGGACATTTCTGTCAGAATAAAACAACAGCGTACAGACTGGGAGAGGATCTTCACCAACCTGATATCTGAAAGAGGTGTAATAATCAGAATATATAAAGAAGTTAAGAAGTTAAAAGCAACAAATCAAGTAAACAAAAAAAAATGGGGTGCAGAGCTAAACAGAGAATTCTCTGTAGAGAAATATAGAATGGCAGAGAAACACTTAAAGAAATGCTCAACATCTTTAGTGATCAGGGAGAAATAAATCACAACTGCTCTGAGATTTCACCTTTACACCCATCAGAATGGCTAAGAACAAAAACTCAAATGACAATATATGCTGGAAAGAATGTGGAGAAAGGGAACCATCCTCCATTGCTCGTAGGAATGTAAACTTGAACAACCACTTTGGAAATCAATCTGGAGCTTTCTCAGCCAATTAGGAATAGTGCTTCCTCAAGATCCAGCTCCAAGGCATATATCCAAAAGATGCTCAAGTACACAACAAGGACATTTGCTCAACCATGTTCACAGCAGTTTCATTCATAATAACCTGAAACTGGAAAAAAAAAAAAAAAACAGATGTTCTTCAGCTGAGGAATGGATACAGAAATTGTGGTACATTTACACAATGGAATATTACTCAGCAATTAAAAACAAGGAAATCATGAAATTTGTAGTGAAATGGTGGGATCTAGAAAAGATAATCCCGAGTGAGGTATCCCAGAAGCAGAAAGACACACATTGGTATATACTCACATATATAGACCTATAAGATATGATAAACATAATGAAATCTATACACCTATAGAAGTTAGGAAAGAAAGAGGACCCTGGGTAAGATCATCAATCCTCACTCAAAAAGATAAAGGTGATGGACATTGGAAGAAGGAGAAAACAGAAAACAGGACAGAAGCCTACCACAGAGGGCCTCAGAAAGACTCTACCTAGCAGCGTATCAAAGCAGTTGCTGAGACTGCTTATCAAACTTTGGACAGAGTGCAGAGAATTCTATGAAAAAATGGCAGAGATATTGGGACCTGGACGGGACAGGAGCTCCATAAGGAGAGCAAAAGAACCAAAATATCTGGGCACAGGGGTATTTTCTGTGACTCACACTCCAAACTTTCATTTTGTGATGTAATAAAATATTACTACTAAATATTTATTGTTGTTTTTGGTGCATCTTTACATGCAGATAAAAATCAGAGGATAGCTTTCAGGCAATAGTTTTCTCCTTCCATCATGTGTGTTCTAGAGATGATACTCAGATTATCAGACTTTTTTCTACTGAGTTATCTCTCCAGGCCTTCTCAGCAGAACCAAGAGAAAAACTGAGACTCTAAAGTATTAAAAAAGTAATTAAATTGTGACCCTTATTAATAGGACTTAACCATAGAGTTGCCAAATCAATTTAAAACTGACTATGCTTATACAAAGTAGGCACAATATATAAGTCATTCCAATATATCTACCCATTTATATCTGTATTCTGAATTACCCCATTCTTAGCCCCATGGGTGTTTGCCAACTGAATCACCATCTATGAAACTTTTATGGTGATACCAATAAAATATCGTAATTGATTTTTTTTAACAATTCAAATAGTCATACTGGGAAAAAGAGTCATCGTGTTCAATGAAGTAAGCATACATCTTCATCACTTAGGATTCTTGTATGCCAACTCAAAATAAAAATGAACGTATGACAGGAGTCTACTGAGCGCATTGGAAAGACTCTAACTAGCAGTGTTTTCAAAGCAAAGACTCATGACCAAACCTTTGGCAGAGTACAGGGAATCATAAGAAAGAAGGGGAGTTAGTCTGATGAGGAAAGGATAGGAGCTCCACAAGGACCAAAGATATCTGGGCACAGGGTCTTTTCTGAGACTGACATGCAACCAAGGACCATGTATGAATGTAACCTAGAACCTCTGCTCAGATGTAGCCTGTGGTAGCTCAGTAACCAATTGGTTTCCCATAGTGAGGGGAACAAGGACTATTTCTAACAGGGACTCAATGACTGGCTCTTTGGCTTCCCCAACCCCAAGGGAGGAGCAGCCCTGTTAGGCCACAGAGGAGAGCTTTGCAGCCAGTCCTGATGATACCTGATAAAACAGGATCAGATGAATGGGGAGGAGGTCCCCCCCTATCAGTGGACTTGGCAAGGGGCACGGTGGAGAGGAGGGAGGGAGGGAGGGACTGGGAGGGAATGAGGGATCGGGACACGGCTGGGGTACAGAGTTAATAAAATGTAACTGATAAGAAAAAAATAAAATACAAAAAATAAAAAGAAAAAGAAACTCCAAACATGAAACTAAGAATTTCTAAAAATTAATCATATGATAAAAGAAAGTTTTCAAAATTACTTTCAGTAGTCTCTCTGTGTTTGATTGCATGTGTGCATGTGTATGTTCATACGTGTGTTTCTCTCTGTGTATATATGTGTGTGTAAAGGAAATCAGAGGCAAAAGTAAAGAGGGAGTAAAGACACATCAAACTGAAAAGTTTCTGCTCATTAGAAAAGAGAATAAAGAAGCAATATAAGGACTAGAAAAAGTAATATTTGTAAACAATTTATCTATAAAAGGTTACTATTGACTTCATACTAGAAAAGTACAGAGCTCAATACAAATAACATGGTTATTTTCTGTGATACTGTACATCCTCAGTAGATCCTTTAAAGCAGTAATTTTAGATAGCTACATAGTGCAATCTATATGAGTGCTACATAAAACCACCTTTTCAAAATGGAAAAAAATATTTAAGAAATAATATTTAGAAGTGAATACTGAAGTAGTTTTCAGAGATCAAATGAATTAGGGATGATAATATTGTTTGACAAACAAAAACTTTTCAATCATGCCAGAAAACATTGTAGATATATTTTTTAAAACACGGTAACAGTAATGATATATTGTATGATTCAAATTTGTTACTGTTTAGATCTTGATTTTTCTTACCTAATTAACATATATAAATGTGCCCATAATAAATATGCATAGATATCTCTATATCTCTTCAAGCTAAATATAACTAATTAGGGAGTACAGATCTTATAGAATTCAGATAGAAAAATACATTATCATTCACTGATTATTGCATAATACTTGCATTTAAATTGCATGTCAATAAAATTGTCTAACAATCATATACATATAACTATATCTATATATATGAATCACTGATGTAAGATAATGTGGCATTTGTCTTTCTGGGTCTGGAATACATCATTATCTATGTACTAATTTGCAAGTTTCATTTTTCTTTCAACCTGGAAGTTACTATGTTCTGGATATATCTCTCATTTTCGTTATGCATTCTTCTATCGAGGACAGTTAGATTGTTTCCATTTCTAGCTATTGTGAATAGAGTTGCAGTGAACATTGCTGAGCAACATCTGTGGAGTATATTATATACTCCACATATATAATATATATATGCCAATGTCAACTATTGGTATATGTCAAAGAGTTGTAACCTGGGTCATATGGTAAATTTATTTTTAGCTTTCTAATGGTTCTTTATACTGATTTTCACAGTGACTGCCTCAGTTGGCAATTCCACCAACAGCATATGATAGTCATTCTGAGTACAAAACAAGCCCTGCCCCTTAGGCTCAAAGAACATTGTAGAAGAGGAACCAGAAATATTGAAAGAGGCAGAGGATAGGGAAATCTGTTTTAAGATTATATTTCCCAGAAATGACACGGGTCATAGGGTTCTATTGCTGTGATGAAACACCATGGCCAAAGCATCTTAAGGAGGAAGGATTTACTTGGCTTATACTCCCACATTGTAGTCCATCATTGAAGGGCAGGAACTCAAACAGGGCAGGAACCTGGAGGAAGGAGCTGATGCAGAAGCCATGGAGGAGTGCTGGTGACTGGCATACTAGTCATGGCTTGCTCAACCTGCTTCCTTATAGAATCTAGGATCACTATCCTAAGGATGGTGCTACCTAAATAGGCGGGGCTGTCCCCTGTCCACCAATTAAGAAAATGTTCTATAGCCAGATCTTATGGAGGCATTTTTTCATTTGAGGCTCCCTTCTTTCAGATAACTCCATCCTGTGTCAAGTTGGCACAAAATCAATCAGCACAACACGAAATCTCTTCACTCATGACACCTAAAAATTATGAGAGGTTAAACAGGACCTGAATAGTAACAATACTCACAGACATCTTAACATGGAAGAAAATTGCTTAGAGTCCCAACTTTAGGCAAACAAGCAACTAAAAACTGTTGAAAAGGGGTAAAAGAACTTCTCTCATGGATGAGCCCTTTAAGTATTCTTCCAGACAAAGTGGTCATCACTGAAATCATACACACCAAAGACACAGTATATTGTATCACATACAGTATTTCTATAACTGTATATATTTGTGTGTATATGTGTTTGTAAAATATATTTATATGTATAGCACAATATAAATACACAAATACACAAACACACACATGCATACATTCATAACTATAATTAAAGAACACTTGTTCTCCACATTTGGGTTACAAACCTTTGGAGTTAAACAACCCTTTCATAAAGGTCATATATCAGGTATTTTTAGTGAGATTTATAATAGTAGCAAAATTACCATTATGATAGAGCAATGAAAATAATTTTATGATTGAATATCATTACAACATGAGAAACTGTATGAAAGAGCCATAGCGTTAGGAAGGTTGAGAATCACAGGGGGGTGGGGAGAGACCATCTATTTGAGAGGGAGTGGGAGAAGTTATGGGAGAGATTTCGGGGAGAGAGGTGGAAAGGGTTGGAGTGAGGAAAGAAAAGGAGAAAACAATGTATTTAGCTTTAATTTAAAATTTCAGTAAAACAATTAAATGAGAACAGGTGAAAAAGTTTCTATAGTAGTGTGGATTCTTCAAAAAAAAAGCTATCTTTATGTGTGTACCTTAGGTATTAATTAAGCATAAAAATCTGGAACTCAAAAGTTAAATTAGTTAATCTAACTGTTAAGATTCTAAAATGCATTTCTTGAAAGGAAGGAAATGCCATTTGATCGTTTATTCCCACATTGATATACTTATAGAAATTATTTACTTATTTATGGCGTGTGTGTGTGTGTGTGTGTGTGTGTGTGTGTGTGTGTGTGTGTGTTTGTGGTATGTGTTATGCTAGAGAAACTTGGAGTCAAGCAGCAATTACAATTCAGTAGTTGACATAGTAGGACTTGAACTTTGGGTCACAAGTTATTTTATTTTTAAAACTGTTATTTTTTAGCTGTGTGCTTGATATGAATACTACATATTCAGCGCAATACCTTACCACAGCTAATGATGACTAGAATTGTTTAAAATGCTTTTTTATATGCCTTTCCATTTTCTAACTTTGATAGTTTATTTCATGGTGAAACTTTACTTTTTACTGTTATTGATAGATGATGTTGAAAGCTACTTAGTAACTGATGGATAGGCTGAGTGAGTTAAGAGAGTGATGAGTTACTGAGATCAAAGAGAGACCATGAAGAAAGCTGTAAAACCCTTTTGAGCACCCATCATAACATTGTTTATATTCCTATTTTTCACTTTAGCTATCTTTTATTTCTCCCTTTTGCTGGTTGATTTAAGCCTTGTCTTCTTTCATATAATTCTTTATAGTAATTAACATGGTAATGAGCACATAAAAAGCAGTTAATATATTTTTGTTGGATTGAATTAAGAATCTCATGATACTGGACAATGGAATGGAAAAGTGATCTATTATAAGACACAAAGTGCTATCTTATTTTTATTGGCTCAATTGCCAGTAAACATTATATCATCCATTTTGCTTACATTTTATTATTCCTATTAATTCATTTGCATTAGAAATATCTTGAAGAGGACTGGAGATATAGTTCAATGATTGTATGCTTGATATAATGTTTTGGCCTTCGGTTTTATTCCCGTAACTGTAAAGAGCATTAACCAAAAGGCTTATGTTCATTAATATTTTATTAAATATTATCTTTTTCTTATAATTTGTAGAAACAGTGAAAGAGCAATTGTAAAAAATGTAATGCATTTTAGATTTTTTAATCATCATTACTATGCAAGCTGTAATCAAAGAATATTTTTCTACATTTTTATATCACTATATATTATTTAAATTATATTATTTTGAGGTGATCAGCAGAATTATTTTTTAAGTATTACCTATTATGTTAGTTTCATAGTAAGACTTTAATATAATTTCTCTTCTGTGATTAATGTATTTGATAGTTTCACTCATGAATGTGTTAAATATTTTACTCTCATCCTAAATTGTGCCTTTAATATTTTCACTCTGTGTGTGTATGTGTATGTGTGGAGAGAGAAAGAGAGATATATAGAGAGACAGAGAGAGGAGACTATCTTGATTATTCCCATGGTACCAACAATTCTTCAATGTGTGTTATTGCTTTGATTTATACATATTTTGTAACCTAGATACCATTCTAATTTCTTTTTTCCATCTACAAAAACAGTTTATTAACTGATTTTGTGCTAAAAATATGAAGTTCCAGCTGTCTCATGCAACTATTTTTTTTATTAATTACAATTTATTCATTTTGTATGCCTCATCCCCTCTCAACCCCACCCTCCCTTTCTCATCTCCTCCAATGCCGATGGCCTCTCTCCAGTGCATTCTTCTTCTGTGATCCCAGATACGCAGAGAGAATTTCAATGTTCATATTAGTGCCCATAAACTTCACAGAAACATCACCAATGGCCGGACTGGCTGGATTTGAATAGGTGGTCACCAAAATTCCATGCTGACCCAGAAGTTAATGACCTGTTTAGCCCCTTGCAACACGGGTTGGAACATACATACCTGATCAACACCCCCCACCTGTTTTATGAAGCACCAACTCTTGTTTTCTAATCAGTTGATCAAGGATATAAATAACTTCAGCTATCAGAAATAAGCTAATAATGTTATATTTTAAAGGGAAAGGGTTTGATGCAGTCTCAGAAGACATAGGGAAAATTACCATGGCATGGAGAAAAGACACAAACTGTTAAGTAATCAAACAGGACATGATTAAGGATGAAGAGATGTCTGTTTCTGCAGTCACTACAGAGATTGAAAATGTAAACCTTAGTTGGTCATCACAGTATTAAAATTTTCTTCCAACTCTCAATTTTTTTTAAACAGGATACTATTTTAAATAAATAGATAGATAGATAGATAGATAGATAGATAGATAGATAGATAGATAGATA
>NW_026596240.1:3951923-3969684 GCF_907164565.1 Psammomys obesus | reverse complement strand
ATAGATAGATAGATAGATAGATAGATAGATAGATAGATAGATAGATAAATGTCTGCATTGTCTTCTTCTGTGGCCTGGTAAAGCTGTTCCCCCTCAGGGTGAGGTGATCAAAGAACAGGCCGCTGAGTTCATGTCAGAGACAGTCCCTGTTCACATTACTAGGGACCTCATTTGGATACTGAGCTGCCACGGGCTACATCTGTGAAAGAGTTTTAGGTTACCCTTATGCATGGTCCTTGGTTGGACTATCAGTTTCAGAAAAGACCCCTGGGACAAGAATTTTTGGTTCTGTTACTCTCCTTGTAGAACTCTGTTCCCTCCAGGTTTTTTCTGTCTCCCTCTTCTTTCATAAGATTCCCTGCACTCTGCCCAATATTTAGCTATGAATCTCAGCATCTGCTTTGATAGCCTGCTGGGTAAGGTCTTTCAAAAGCCCTCTCTGGTAGGCTCCTTTTCCCTGTTTACTCGATCTTCCGATGTCCATCCCATTTTTCTTTCTGAGAGAGGCCTGATCATCTTACCTAGGGTCATCTTTTTTTTTTTTCATAACCTCTTTAGGTGTACAGATTTTTGTATGTTTATCTTATATTATATGTCTGATATCCACTTATAAGTGAGTATATACCATGTGTGTCTTTCTGATTCTCGGATACTTCACTCAGGATCACCTTTTCTAGTAATCACCATTTTCCTACAAATTTCATGATTTATTTATTTTTAAATTCTGCCCCTACTGCTGCCACCTCTGCAGTCTCAGTCACCAAGCATGGAAGATTGTGCTAAGCAACCACTGTCACCGCTGGGCATGGGGGCCCTTGCTTGGGGCAAAGGGAAATACAGAGGTTTGAATTTTCACCACTCTCAGTCCCTGGGGAAGTCGCCAGGTGACCTGGATCCAAACTTTCCAAGCTCCTGGGTTGTCCCTTCTCACTGAGGAAGCCTCAATGTCTGTCTTCCTGCTTTAGCTGCCCCTCCACTCACTAATTTCAGAGTTTCAGATCCTGTGCCCTTCAGATAAGGTGTTCGCTGGTCACTGCCACCTTGGACTCCCCTTTCTAATTTCTTGTTTGTCCATTGTTGCAGGGTGTTTGTAGATAATAACAGGGACTAATTGTTTCTGCATTTGAACTGTTAGTGTAGTAATTTCTTTTTTTAATTTTTCTTTATTATTATTATTGATTGCAATTTATTCACTTTGTATTCCAGCTCCAGTTTGTATTGCCTTCTGGCCAATATTTGAAGTGGTAACACTGAAGTAAAACAAAATATAGCAATGGGCAATGGTTGTGAAGATGAGGTAACCAAGCTTTAACACTCATACCAGAACTTACTCCAGGCATTTCCAACTAACAAGACAGTGCTTTCTGTCTTTCCCAGGCTCCCAAGACTCTACAGTTTCTTAAAGGAAAACCAACTCCTTTCTTTTTGGTATTGCAGAGAGATATTATTGATGGTTTTATTTCAAATGATGTTTTCTGTGTACTTATTCTGCCTAGGTCTTCATTGCATCCATTGATCATTTTTAGATAGAGAGTAAGTATAGAGCCCACTCCTCCTTAGATGGGATGAAAACTGAAGCCCAGTTAATATCTTTTAGCACCTATCTTGAACAGCCCATGGGAACCTTAAGAAAATTATTCAACCTTCGTAGTCTTAGCTCTTGACAGTGTAACCTCAGCCAACGATAGTTTAAAGCAAACCATATTAATGTTTTTCCTATCAGAAACCCTATGTGGACTCTGGTTAACATGCAAACACTTCAACCTAGGACAAAATAGGGAACCGTTCATCCACAGGTCACCAGAGAGCTATTGCTATGTCTGATGCTAGGAAGCAAGGTTGTCTTTGGCCCAACACACAAACCCAGAGTCTGTTATTGATATATGAATCAAAATGAGATTGTTCCATAACAAGCAAGTGTTACTGCTCCAAAAACCACCCTGTTAGGCTGTATGAAAAGGCTGCTGACGTTCACTCTTTGAGCTTTAGGAAAACCACATAAGGTTCAACAAAAGGCTTATTTTCTTGGTTAATTTTAGTGGTGGTGCTGAGCTGATGAAAGAAGGAAGCAGCAGAGACTGGGGAGCAAACACACAAGTTCTATAAGTATAAAGCACTTGTCTGTCTGAAACTGAATAAAGAACTGACCCAAATGAGGAGCAGCCTGTGAAGAAAGAAGGCACAGGAAGTGTACGGATGGCAAGAAGTGCAGAAAGCTGAGGCCAAAATAAGGACAAAACTCTGTAAACAGTTAGAAAAAGGAAGTGTAGGCAACGGTGTCTAGGGAGATTCGAAGGACTGTCACACCTTCGGGGCCGATGGTATCAGAACTCAGGTGGAGACTTGTTAACCTTACGTCCTATATCTTCAAGAGATACAACATTAACTGCTGCCATGGACTGAGGACTTTAGGCCAGTATCTAAGGGCTGAAATAGTTCAACCTCCTGAGTCAGTGCAAGAGATTTAGCACTGACATTAAATAACGAAACATTATACACCTGCAGAATAGCTGGAACTATTACTTGAAGGGATTCTGCCTTCTTACCCACCGATTCTATACAGCTCACTGGTGACAAATGGAATGCGAGAGTTTTTGTTTGTTTGTTTTTATCACCTTTGGCCTCCATTGAATGAAATATATATCCACAATACCCATGTTAAAATCCTAATGTAAATAACATCAACTGATCAAAGGGAGTTAAAATTCTTTAGAAAATAATTGTGAGTTTAATATTTAAAATCAGAAATAATAAAAAAGAAAGAAGCACTAGCTACACATACACAAGAAGAGACACAAAGAAAATTCATAAAAAACACAAAATTGGAAACCATAATATACAGTAAAAAGACAATTAAAAATGTTACAACATATAAGATGAAAAAAAAAAAAAAACCACTACATAATCATCACCACTGAGCTTGTTTTATTTTGGACATCTACTGCTAAGCATGGGGCCTGGGTTTAAGTGTGACTGCATTTGAGGAAACTAATTTTTCTTTTGCAAACTGTTGTCACTTGAAGACAGCTTCTTGGATAGGAGTAGGAGATCATGTCCACCTACGTCTCTGAGTGCCAGGATGCTGACTTGTTTGAACCACTACAGGCTATTGCATGCTACCACAGTTTTTGATCGTTTATTTGTACATTTTCCTTAAGGTGTTTGGGAGAATCTGTTTATTCAGTGTTGTCTATGCCCTCTGGATCTCACAGTCTTTCATTTTCACCTCCATATAATTCCCTGAGTGCAGAGAAGAGGGCATTGATGAAGATATCCTATTTAAGACAAAGTGTTCCAAAATATTTCACTGCTCATTTCACAGTCTACATCAGTTCCCACCTACTGCAGGAGGAATCTTCTATGGTAATGTCTGAATGAGACAATGATAGAGTGACCATGAGAATATTGTTCAGAGTCATTCTATTGCTGTGTTCTTTTTTAATTTTTTTATTAATTATAATTTATTGACATTGTATCCCAGCTGTAGCTCTCTCCCTCTTCCCCTCGCAATCCCACCCTCCCTCCTTCATCTCCTCCCATGCCCCTCCCAAATTCCACTGGTAAGGGAGGTTCTCGTCCCCTTCCCTCTGACCCTTGCCTCTCAGGTCTTGGAAACAGCCTTACCAGGCCACAGAGGAAGATATTGCTGTGTTCTTTTAGCAGAACAAAAGAATTTGGTCTTTTGCTTCCTAGGACTAGGACATATTTAGTCCCAGGTTTTTAGTAACTAGAGCAGTATCAGGGATAGGTTCTGTCTCATCCTTAAATCCAATTATATACACACTGCCCTTATTTTATATTGTTTCTTTTATTTTTAAGACGATAATATTCTTTTCTTGTCTTTTGTTTTCACTGCTCTTTCCTCCCTTCTTTCTGCTCCATATAATTCCTATCTCTCTTTCAAATACATCTCCTTATCCTGCTTTGTTTGTATAATGCTACTTGTATATGTGTATGTGTTTTCAGGGATGATCACCAGGTATTGTATGTCTTTTTTCCTGGAAAGGATTGTTCCTCCCACTCTCCACACTCCTTAGTTAGCTGTAGTTCTTTGTGTATGGTTGGTGCCTCGTTGTCTTTTCTTCATAAACTATGTAATGACTATGTTTGTGGTCCTTTTCAGCTTATGATTAGGCAGTCATATTTGTAAGACTTTATATACTTTACACGTCAGCTCAGGGCCCAAAGAACCCTGAGCTGAAACTCTCCTGAGTGCCTCCTCCCTAAAAACTAGCTTCCATGGTACAAAAAAGCTCATGCAGGATTCCAAAGGAGGGAAGCAATGAAAAATCTCATCCAGCAATGACTACAACAAGGATCAGTATGTAATGATAACTTTAAGAGAAAAGGAATGGCAAACACACATTGATGGTAAAAAACACATCTCTAATTGAACCCACTGAAAATTCAGAAATTATGGCTGGTTCAGGAAACCAAGACAAGTACACAGGCAGGAAGAGTAAAGTTAAGGATCTTGGAGTAAACCTACATTCCTGACTTTTTGAGATCAGCATAAGCCCAAAATAATCTAAATGTTTGTCCTTATCCACAGATAAGTATATTCCTTTTTCCACATCAAGAAAAGTTTGATAAGCTAAGATGGAAGGGGAGGAGGTCCTCCCTTATTAGTGGACTTGGAAAGGGGCAGGGAGGAGATGAGGGAGGGACTGTGGGATTGGGAGGGAATGTGGGAGGGGGCTATAGCTGGGATACAAAGTAAATAACCTGTGATTAATATAAAAATTAAATAAATTAAAAAGAAAAAAGTTTTGAAATAAGTGTACTGTGATTATTGCAGAAAGACACAATCACGTAATTGCATTGTCATAGAGCCCAGCCCCAATGAGTGCAACTACAATAAAACTTCTGTACCTGTGGCTCAGGAAACAATGAAAAGGAGGGGTCAAAATTTTTTAAGAGCCAGAGGATTAAGTTTGCTGTGAGACTGTGTATCCTAGCAATGTCAGAAACTACACCCATACTGGTATCTTTATAACTTTTCTATTTAGAGTTATGTTCTATAAAAACTCATAAAATATGTTTCTGGACTTAGAAACATTATTTGAATTTCTTACATTAGTTCTAAAAAGTTTTTTTTTTTTTTACACCTCTTCATATTTATCTTTGCTTATTATTGCTCAGTAATTTTCTGGATCAGATTTTTTCTGTAGCTATCATGCTCATTAGTGAAATTTTAATCTTAATTAGGAATGCTGGCTGATAACTGCATTGAAAGCACTTCCCCTCCTTCCAGAGCTGCAGAGTGAGCTGTCCAGAGTGGCAAGCCTGGAAAAAGCAGTGAGAATCTGTCTCTCTATGTGTACTTTTCTCAACAAAGTTTGGACCTCATTCACTTTCTGGATGTTATTAAATATTGTAAATCATATAAAGTATAAAAACCACTGGTCTTTATAAATCCCTGCTGTAGTAAAAGTAGGTTTTTTGTCAGTACTTTTGTAATTATTTTTGTTCATATTCATTTTGAAATAAAATATTTCAAGACTTCTCAATAAATTCTCCCTTCTCTACAGATACTTACCAGATTAACACCTTTTTCTAAAGCCCACTATCTCCTGAGCCATATTTCTTTTTACATCCTTTCAAAGAATATGTTATTTTTTTCTGTCTGTTGCTTAACATTTTTACATCGTTCCCATGACAACCTAAATCCCATTACAAAGACATTGCCAGCATAGGCTTCTTTGGTTGACGAAGTTTTGCTTTATAACACAGAATTCTCTGTATTGTGAAAATCTCATTCATCTTCTCTTCATTTGGCTTTGCTTACCTATGGAATTTCTATAATGATGTGTGTTGTTTGTCCACCTGACTCAGTGATCACGATTTTTGTTATCTCTATATACTGCCATTTATACTTCTTACTGGCAGATGGTAAAAATTAGTGAGATATTAGATGTGTAGAGTTTAAAGTCTACGTATCACTAATTGAGTAATCTTAATATGTCCCCTTTATTCTTTAAATAGATGAAAAACTTATTTTCCTATAATTTAAATGGCAATGTATTATCTACCAAAACTGAAAATAAAATGTCTCCTCATGTTCCATGATTTTATTTCAGTTTTTTGAGATTGAAGGGAGGAGTACCTCCCCATCAGTGGACTTGGAG
The DNA here is from genome assembly GCF_907164565.1 of Psammomys obesus. NCBI lineage: Eukaryota > Metazoa > Chordata > Mammalia > Rodentia > Muridae > Psammomys > Psammomys obesus. The sequence goes on along the minus strand of NW_026596240.1, from coordinate 3,963,556 downwards.
AAGGGAATGGGAGGAGATGAGGAAAGGAGGTTGGGATTGGGAGGGAATGATGGAGGGGGCTACAGCTGGGATAAAAAGTGAATAAACTGTAATTAATATAAAAAATAAATGTTTAATTAAAAAAGAGATTGTAACATAATTGACACATTTCCCTTCCCTTTAACTATCCAAACTCTGCCCTATACTGTTTCTTGCTGTCTCTTAAGTCATGACCTTTTGTTGCATCTATTAATGTATGTATGTGTATATATATATATGTATATATATGTGTGTGTATACATAAATATGACTTTATATATATATATGTATGTTCATATGACTATATATATGTTTATGCTCCTGAGTACATAAAAGCAACATAAAACTTTTTATTATATAAAGCAGTTAAAAAGTGTTTTTAAAGCATTTCCATCATTTTGTATCCAAGAATTTTGTGAGACAATTTAAGAAAGCAAAAAAAACCTCATGTTTTTTATATGAAAATGATATAATAATAAAAAACCATGTTTCAATTATGATGAATGTGCTGTGAACCTTGGAAAAGAAAGTCTTGATTTTTTTTTTGATCCATATTTTCAATTTTTATCCCATAGAGAATTCAGTACCATCATTAGGGAAACAAATTTTATTTTGAAATACTATCAACTACATATTTCAACTGCGATTATATATGCACTATATTCACTATCTGACCATTTATGAGGACTACAAAAAACTTATATTGATCAAGGAACTTTATAGTAAGTTTTTCTTTACTCTTAACTAATATTTGTACAAAAACATACACTACCATGGCATGTATCATACCCTACTTCACAAATGTCATAAAGTATCAAATAGTTTCAGAAAGTAAATCATTGAATAATATATAAGTACATGAAGCAAATATTCATTGCTACTAAAGAAAATGATAATTGTAAACTTTTAGATTACGGCAGGAATGGTAGCTTAATCCTCTAATCTAAGCACTTGGGGAGACAGATGCAGGTGGATTTCTGTTGGTTTAAGGACAGCCTTGTCTGCAAAGTGAGTCCCGGAGAACCAAGGCTACAGAGAAAAAAAGCCTGTCTCTAAATACAAACAAACAAAAATTTTAGACTGTATAATTGAAATTTAAATTTTAAATTTTAAATTGTTCCAGGTATAAGTATATTTCAGGGGACTAAGAGAAAGCTTAACTGACAAATTACTTGCCATGCAAACACCTAGACCTGAGTTCAATCAACAGAACCTATGTAAAAATTAAATAAATAGCAAAAATAACAACTGAGTTTAGTTCTCTGTGTTTGTAATCCCAGTGGAAGAGATATGCTGGACACTATGTCTTGCTGGCCGCCATCCATGAGCTCATATACCTACACAACCATAGCACTGACTAATATTCTCACAGTTTACATAAGATACCACTGCCACATAGATGGCTCTTAAGGAAGAATAAAGCTTCTGCAGTATAGACTGTCAAAGCAGATGCTGAGCCTGATGGCCAACTGATGGGCAGAGTGAATGGAATTTTATGTAAGAAGGGGGAAATAGTAAGAGCTGGAGGGGACGGGAATTCCACAAGGAGAGCAACAGAACAAGATAATTTAAACACAGGGAACTTCCCAGAGACTCATACTCCAACCAACGACTATTCGTGGAGATAACCTAGAACTCCTGCACAGATGTAGCCCATGGCAGTTCAGTGTCCAAGTGGGTTACATAGTAATGGGAAGAGGGACTGCCTCTGACATAATCTGATTGGCCTGCTCTTTGATCACCTCCCCTTGAGGGGGGAGCAGCCTTACCAGGCCACGGTAGAGGACAATGCAGCCAATTTTGATGAGAACTGATAGACTAAGATCAGAAAGGAGAGGAGAACCTCCCCTATCAGTGGACTTGGGGAGTGGCATGCCTGCAGAAAGGGGAGGGAGGGTGGGATCTGGAGGGGAGGAAAAAGGGGCTTATGGGGGGATACAAAATGAATAAAGTGTAATTAATAAAAAAAGAAGAATATATAAAGTTTATCTCTGTAATCTTTAAGCAAGTGTGCCCTGGTACACACACACACACACACACACACACACACACACACACACACACACACACGAGAGAGAGAGAGAGAGAGAGAGAGAGAGAGAGAGAGAGAGAGAGAGCTCTATTTCAAATTTAAAGTTTTTCTTTCCATTTGTTCTTTCCCTTAATGTAAAACTATGTAACTCTTTTCTTTTTGGGCCACTGGTTATCTGCTGCTTTAACTATTACCTTTGATTTATGCTGTGAAGATTGGGGAAGAAATAAAAGGAATAGGTACATGCATGATGGATGGTGTTCCACATAGCTTAGAAGCCATGAATACTCTTTTGTTTATTGTGTGTTGTACCATCAAATGGCATTAGAATAAATATTGCTTTAGTGTTGTACTCTGAAGTCATTGCTCTGTTTGAAGCCAGTAGACATGGATATATTCCTGAAGAATATTCTCGGATTTTCTGTAAAGAGATTTTTTCAACTTGTGTCATAGTTACCATCATTCTGATAAGATTGATTAACAGTGGAAGACATGAGGCCAATTAAGACCATTAATAAGTTAAAAGGATGATGGAACTTTTCTGTAGATATTTACCTTTAGGTGGACTTTGAGGCATTTCATGAGAGGAAAACATATTTGCCATGAGTGATAATGCCAAGAATAAGAAAACAAACAAACAAAAAAACACCTTAAATTAAAGGAAATATAAGCTTAAGCACAGAATTAATTAGTTAGCCCTATTTTAGTTTCTTTGATATAATTCCATTTATCTTATCAAAGATAACACCCTGTTCTTTGAAGTCACTGTATTGATTTAAGTAAATAGTTTGTGATTATTGGATAAATAAAATGAATGAAAAAAGAACCTGCTGAAGTTGTTTATTGCCTGCATAATTGGACTGGTGAGGACTGACTCACCAATCTCAAATACTTTGGGTAAAAGAGAAAAGTCCAGGATTTGTATAGAAGTGAGGTGTTCAACAACCATTGGTGACCAACTTCTTTTCTCTTTAATTTTTATTATTAGTTACATTTTATTGATTCTGTATCCCACTCCCTCATTCCCACCCAATACCACCTTCCTTCCCTCATCTCCTCCCTGCCCCTTTCCAAGTCCACTGATATGGGAAGACCTCCTCCCCTTTCATCTGACCCTGTTTTATCAGGTATCTTCAGGACTGGCTGTAAAGTCCTCCTCTGTCGCCTAGCAGGACTGCTCCTCCCTTGGGGGCTGGGGAGTTCAAGTAACAGGACAGGAGCCTACCGCAGAGGGCCTCTGGAGACTCTACCTAGCAGTGTATCAAGGCAGATACTAAGACTCATAACCAAACCTTCAGCAGAGTGCAGGGAATCATATGAAAGAAAGGGGAGTTAGTATGACGATGCTCAACTTAATGAAAATATAAATTTAAGTTTGATGAAATAGACACAGGTATCATATAAATAGTGAGGCTAATAAATAGTGAGTACTTTTTATTTTGTTATGAAAAGTGCACTTGTTATATACTGAAAATCAATTTCTAATCCTAAATTCTACAAAGGTCATTTACAAGTGACCTGATAGTGAAGCAAAGATTTTATATATGAAGAGAAAGCAAATTAAGCCTTTTATTCTTTATCTAGGAAAATCAGAAGATGCTTGGGCAGAGCTTCAGGCTTCATTCTCACCACTGAGCCATTGTCATATGCAACATTGGGAGAACACCTCTTGTACCAGAATGTTCCAGTTTTTTTTTCTCTTTTTTTATACATGTGTATTAATAAAAATGGAATCTCACGTATGTCTGGGACGCAAACACTCTCAGAATTTTGTTACAGACTTTTTCTTTCTTATAATCCTCCTGTGTTTCATCATGTGCAGAAACACTTAGAATACTGATAGTTTGGTTTGTAGATGATGCCATAATTGACATCTCTTATAAATATGTGAAACTTAGGACTGTAGCTGTATAATATTGTATTATTGCTTAATAAAATTACACTTTGAAGACAAGATATAAGAATAAATATTAGAAAATAAAAACATGAACTAACCCTAAACAACAATGAAAACCAATATGAAACAAAAACAAAACATATAAGCAAGGTCTTGTGGTTAATGCTTTTAAAGTCAGCACTCAAGAAACAGAGGCAAAATCTCTTATTTGGAGGTCAGCCCGTTCTATTCTACATAGAGAGACTACTTCAAAACAAAATCCATCACCACTAACAATAACAATAAAACAACAGAAAAGAAAAGAAACCCAGAGCAGACTGTACCATCCTTAATATGATATCAGTTTGCTTTTGTGTTTGTGGCGATGAACATAAGCCCACCATTAATAAGCATAAGCCGCACGCGTGCTGTCTCTCTCACACAGACCATATGCATGTGCTTTCAAGCCTTTCACTTTAGGACCATAACATCAAGTACAATCAATAGAACATGGCTCTTAGGTTGACTAGTTTCTAAATAGATTCAGTTGGGATTATTGACTATGCTGTTTAGGCACTCACTTAGAAAATGGAAATAAGAAAACTCATTTGGAAAAAAAATTCCAGAAACAAGTAGCATCATTAAATTTACTTCCTTCAGCAGCTAAGCTCCAGTGGAGACATCTGCTGAGTCATTAAATCAGACTATTAAAAGGAATGATGGAATGTCCTTTCACTGTCCAAGTTTCTGCGTGGAAAGCTGATTTTTAAACTTTGTGTCTAATTGGTTTCTGTGGATGTATATGGGCTTCTGGCCTCTGTGTGGCCTTTAGAGTTTCCTCGTTCTCATAATGTAGGATTTACTACCAACTTGATAACATTTTTAATTTAGTGAAACAAAACAGTGATGCAGGGCTGCCCTAGAAGAAGGATCAGGGGCATTATTCTGTGATGTTAAATTCTACAAATCCAATCAATTTCAATTTGTTACTTTGTTGTAATACAGAACTTGCTTTAGAGCAGCTACTGAAGAAATGGTTTGAATAAGTCTAACCACCAATAAAGCTAAAGCAAATGGCAGATCACCGAAATTAACTGGGAAATATTTTCCACTGTATATAACCATGTGTAAATGAGATATTAATTCTCCCCTCGAGACATTATTATGCTGTAGTTGTCAATAAATAATATTGTTAGGTTACTGTGAATGCTTCTGTGCAATTAATACACTTACACAAACATATACACATAAACTTATGTACATATATATTTATATACATACTTATATGTATATATATGCATACACATTTATATGCACATATATATAGATATATAAATATAAGAATATATACACTTTGATGTATTATTTCTTTAAACAGAGAAGTATGGACAATACATACTCAAGCAAACAGCAAAAGACAGGTGTCTTTACAATGAGTCTTATGTGAGGCTTTACTTCATATATATGGCAGAAAATAACAGAGTATTTAGATTTCTAAAACATATTTTACCATTTAAAAATTGTTAACTAGGCTTGTGATATGGATGAGTAGAGAAAGCACTTTCTATGTAGACAGGAAGCAACGAGTTCATGAACATTTGCATGATTGTGCATGTCTGAAACAATAGCATAGGATAGGTTACATAAAGACATGTGAAACTCGGATAGGTTACATAAAGACATGTGAAACTCTGAGCTTCTGTGTCTGCCCCGTTCAGCCAGCAGATGAACTCTATAGTCCCCGAAAGATCCTGCCGGAAAAGGAAGGTGAAAAGTATTGCAGGACATTCGACCACACTGCGAACCCTGAGACTGTGCTGTTTACTCAGCCCTCGCACACACCTTTATTCCAAGAGAAAGGGGGAGATCTCTCTTGCCATCTGCCCCTAGCTTATCAAGCCTCATCATGATTGTCTGGATCCTCTTCCCCTGTGGCCTGGCAAGGCTTCTTCACCAGGGGGGAATGATCAAAGAGCGGACAACCGAGTTCATGACAGAGGCAGCCCCTGCTCCCTTGGTTGCTGCATCACTCTGTGCAGGAACTCCCTGTCTCAGATATTTTTCAACTTTGCAGGTTTTCTTGTAGAGCTTCTGTCTGCTCCTTGTGCGCTATCCTCTGCTTCTTCCATAATACTCCCTGCTCTCTGCCCAAATACTCTCTGAGACTGTCAGTCTCAGCATCTGCTTTAATACCCTGTTGGGTGGAGACTTTCAGAGGACCCTCTATTGTAGGCACCCATTCTGTTCTGTCTCTTCCACCATTTCCGGTGTCTATCCTGTTTGCCATTATGAACGAGATCTAAGCACCCTCCCCGGGATCCTCCTTGTTGTTTAGTTTCTTTACTTTGTAGATTTTAGTATGGTATTATACAGATTTTAGTATGGTATATTATGCACCTAATAGCTACTTACAAGTGAGTATATACCATGTATGTCTTTCTGTTTATGAGTTACCTCACTAAGGATGATCTTTTCTAGTTCCATCCATTTGCCTGCAAATTTCATGATTCCCTTGTTTTTAGTAGTGGAGTACTATTCCATTGTGTAAATATACCACAATTTCTGTATCCATTCCACTGTTGAGGGACATCTGGGTTGTTTCCAGATTTTATTACAAATAAAACTGCTATGAATATAGTTGAGCAAATGTCCTTGTTGAATGGTGAGTATCTTTTGTTGTTTTATTATTATAATTTTATTTTTTATATTAATCACAGGTTATTTACTTTGTATCCCAGCTGTAGCCTCCTCCCTCATTCCCTCCCAATCCCACCCTCCCTCTCTCATATCCTCCCTGCCCCTCTCTAAGTCCACTGCTACTGGAGGTCCTTCTCCCTTTCCCTCTGACCCTAGTTTATCAGGTCTCATCAGGACTGGTTGCAATGTCCTCCTCCCTGGCTTAGCAAGGCTGCTCCTCCCTCGGGGAGGGAGTGTCGAAGAGTCCTCCAATGAGTTCATGTCAGAGTGCCTAGGAGTTGTATAGCTGAATCTTGAGGTAGTGCTTTCCCAATTTTCTGAGAAAGCACCAGATTGATTTCCAAAGTAGTTGTACAAGTTTGCCCTCCCACCAGCAATGGAGGAGTTTTCCTCTTTCTCTAAATCCTCTCCAGGATGTGTTGTCACTAGAGTTTTTAATTTTGGCCATTCTTATTAGTGTAAGACAGAATCTCAGATAGAAGGAAAAGGAGAGTTCAGAAGCTCCACAAGACCAACAAAGTTAAAACATCTGAGCCCAGGGGGTCCTGCACAGACTGATACACCAACCGAGGAACATACATGGAGAAGACCTAGAGATGCTGCTAAGGTGTAGTAGCCCATAGGTAGCTCAGTCTGCATGTGGGTGCCCCAGTAAGGACAGCTCGGTTGCCTCCTCTTTGATTACTTCCCCTAGTGATGTGGCCTTACCAGGCCACAGAGGAAGAGGATCCGGGGGTCCTGGTGAGACCAGGGGCAGCAGGCAAGGGAGGAGAACTTCCCAGTTCAATGGACTAAGAGAAGGGGATGGAGGTGGGAAGAGGGAGAGAGGGTGGAACTGGGAAGACTTGAGGAAGGGGGCCACAATCAGGATATAAAAGGAATAAATTGTTAAAAATTAAATAATATAGTACTAAAAAAAGAAAAAAAATAGAAAACAACAAACCAAATAATCTACTTAAAAATGGGGTATAGAGATACACAGAGATGTATATTAAAACAACAGAAAAGCAATAAGAAAAGATAGGACATCAGGTTCTGTCTCCATAGTCACAAACATGCATAGTCACACAAACATAAACATACATAAGCATGCACACACATACACTACACTTGTACACATATTTGCCCTACACACACACAAACACACACACACACACACACACACACACACACACACACACTTAAGCACTCTAAACTGCTCTTCTGTAAATAAAATCTCCAATACAAATTTAAGACACACTTTATCTGTGCTGTTTGAAAACTTCTAGTATGCATTTCTCCATCTGGAAGTCCAGACTATGTATCACGGGGCTTTGTATACTTTTTTCTATGTTTCAAGGTGACATTTTTGCACCTTATATGTGACTAGAGCTTGTTCTATTTAGATCTTACTGAAATCCCTTCTGATTAGTTTAAAATAAATACAAAACATTAATCTGAGAATGTCACAAACTCTATCTGGGAAGCAGCAAAATGAAAGTTTTAGAACAATTTCTTCCAAGTTCAGAAATGAAACCTAAATCAATGTCTCAGCTGTGCTGTGAGTATGAAATGAGCTTGGAGAGTGTGGACTGATGGGGGAGGGAGCAGTTGGTGCTGCACGTTAACCTTCACAACGTCTTCCCAAAGGAGCCTGCCAGCCAAGTGATGACACAAGGGCACTGGTACGCGGTTCCTGATAGCTCTTTCCTGTAATTAAGTCACTGTTGTTCACATTTATTCTCTATTTTCATGTGTCATGAGTACAGAAAAAAAAAAAAACACTTGGAAGGTTGTACTGTAAAGTTATTTTTAAATTCAATTTTATTTATGTATGTATTTATTACAATTTATTCATTTTTTTATTCCCACTGCAGCCCCCTCTCTCATCTCCTCAGAGTCCTACCCACAAACCCTTTCTCCCCCTATTCCATTTTCCTAGACTCCTGATAGGGGAGGTCCTCCTCCCATGTTATGTGATCCTTGCTTATCAGGTCTCATGAAGGCTGGATGAATCATCTTCCTCTGTGGCCTGACAAGGCTGCACTTCTCAACCCCCCAGGGGGAAGTGATTTAAGAGCTGGCCACTGAGTTCTTGTCAGAGACAGCACCTGTACCCCTTACTAGGGTACCCACTTGGAAACTGAGTAGCCTATGGGTTTCCTTTGAACAGGGTTCCAAGTCCTCTCCATGCATGGGGCTTAGTTGGATTACCCATCTCTGTGGGCTTCCCTAGACCCACGTATTTTGACTCTGTTGTTCTTGTGGAGCTCCTGTCCCTTCCAGGCCTTCTTATTTCCCTCTTCTTCCATAAGGATGCCCAAAGTTGGCTATTTATTTTCCAATTTTTTGGTCATTTTTCCATGTTTGGCAAAAATTCCAAGGGATTTTTCTTTTTGTTTCTTTTATGGTGTGTGTGTGTGTGTGTGTGTGTGTGTGTGTGTGTGTGTGTGTGTGAGAGAGAGAGAGAGAGAGAGAGAGAGAGAGAGAGAGAGGATAAGCAGACAAGCAGAACATCTCTACAGACCTCACCAGGAGAACAACAAAGAACAAGACTGGAGAAACACTTGCTGAAGATGTAAAGTACATTGAAATAATTTAGATTGCTCTGCTCTTGTCCATTTTCTCTATAGTTTTGATTATTTCTGTATGTAAATAGATATTAACATTGCATTCATTTAAAATAATTAATAGAAAAAATAATTAGAGCCACAGATTTAACTCAGTCTGCTCATTCTGTGTGTATTACTTAGGGAATAGCTGTTAAATGACATCATCAAAAGAATTAAAAAATAGTCTCTGTTATAGTACCATGTTTCTTTACCTGTGTCTGAATTAGCATGTTATGTAACGCTGTGTCATGTTGTGAATGATGTCGTAGTGAGTAAATGACTCACTGCATAGAAAAATGACATGAGGTTAATCTTCATTTCAAACAAAGTGGAAGAGAATATTTGGCTGGTTAATGTCCTCTGACCTCCATACATGTACAGCAGCCTGTATATGGCCCAAAATACATCCTGAGAAGAAAGGAATGAAACCCTTAAGAAATAAAAATATACCAACAAAATGATATAGAATATATACAAAACAAGTTTCTTCAATAACTAATGAATAAGTATAAAATTATAGCTGGGATGATGATGTAGTTTTATTTATAAGGCCTGCCCTTTTCTGAGGAGAAGGTGAGGGAGGAAGTTGGTGGAGAGGAGGTTGGGGGCTGCGATCAGGGTGTAAAATGAATAAAACAAACTTAATTTAAAAAGTGTCTCTGCAAAGGGGAACCCTCTTCCACTGTGGGAATGTAAACGTGTACAACCACTTTGGAAATCAATCTGGCGCTTTCTCAGACAATTAGGAATAGCGCTTCCTCAAGACCCAGCTATACCACTGCTAGGTATATACCCAAACTTTGCTCAAGTACACAACAAGGATATTTACTCAGCCATGTTTATAGCAGCTTTATTTGTAATAGCCAGAACCTGGAAACAACCCAGATGTCCATCAAGGAGGAGTGGATACAAAAATTAAGGTATTTTTACACAATGGAATACTACTCAGCAATCAAAAAGGAGGAAATCATGAAATTTGCAGGGAAATGGTGGGATCTAGAAAAGATCATTCTGAGTGAAATATCCCAGAAGGAGAAAAACAAACACGGTATATACTCGCTTATATAGATCTATAAGATATGATAAACATAATGAAATCTATACACCTAAAAATGATAATCAAGAGAGTGGACATGGGATAAGATGATCAATCCTCATTTAGAAAAACAGATGGGATGTGCATTGAACATATGACAGGAGTCTACCGCAGAAGGCATCTGAAAGACTCTACCTAGAAGTGTTTCAAAGCAGACACTAAGACTCATATAACCAAACCTTCGGCAAAGTACAGGGAATCATATGAAAGAAGGGGAGTTAGTATGATGGGGAAAGGATAGGAGCTCCACAAGGACCAAATGTATCTGGGCACAGGGTCTTTTCTGAGACTGACATTCAACCAAGGACCATGTATGGATATAACCTAGAACCTCTGCTTGGATGTAGCCCGTGGTAGCTCAGTAACCAATTGGTTTCCCATAGTAAGGGGAACAAGGACTATTTCTAACAGGAACTCAGTGGCTGGCTCTTTGACATCCCCACCTCCTAAGGGAGGAGCAGTCCTGTTAGGCCGCAGAGGAGGACTTTGCAGACCTGATAAAACAGGGCCAGATGAATGGGGAAGAGGTCCCCCCCATCAGTGGACTTGGAAAGGGGCAGAGTGGGGAGGAGGGAGGGAGAGTGGGGTTGGGAGGGAATGAGGGAGCGGGATACAGCTGGGATACCGAGTTAATAAAATGTAACTAATAAGAAAAAAAAAACAAAAATAAAAAAAAAAAAACAATAAAAAAGAACAAAATGTCCTCAGTGAGATATTAAGACTTTTTTTATTTTTTATTAAAAAAAAAAAAGAAGTGTCTCTGCAAGGAACAGAACAGGACCTTCCACAGAGGAGCTCTAATGACTCAACCCACCAGGGTAGTAAAGGGAGATACTGAGATTCATATCCAAACTTTGAGCAGAGTACAGGGATTCTTATGAAAGAAGGGAGAGACAGAAAGACCTGGAGCGGACAGGAACTACACAAGGGGAATAACAGAGCCAAAATACTTGGGCACATCTTTTTTGAGACTGATACTCCAACCAAGAACCATCAAGAGTTCCTAGATCCCCTCTTGAAAAGAATTCCATATGCTTCTCAGTTACCAAGTGGGTTTCCTAGTAAGGGGCACAAGAGCTGTTTTTGACAGAAACTCATGGGGTGGCTCTTTGAACACCTCTCCCTGGGAGGGGGCAGCCGAGCCAGGCCACAGAGGAAGATGATGTAGCCACCCTTGAGGAGACCAGGTAAGTGAGGTTCAGATAGAAGGGGAGGAGGACATCCCATATCAGGGAACTAGGGAAGGGAAAAAGAGGGAGAAGAGGGAGGGTAGGTTGATGATGATGATGATGATGATGATGATGATGATGATGATGATGATGA
>NW_026596240.1:3943009-3951913 GCF_907164565.1 Psammomys obesus | reverse complement strand
GATGATGATGATGATGATGATGATGATGATGATGATGATGATGATGAGGGGGCCTGAAGAGAGGAAACAAAGTGAAGAAATTGATAAGTACATACATAAATAAATAAATAAATAAATAAATAAATAAATAAATAAATAGATTTTTTTAAAGTGTCTCTGGATTTAGAATTGCTTTATAATATTCAGATGGACCTGAGAGGTCATATTTAAGGTAGAAAATCTGGAAGTATTTTGAATGTAATAACATACCAATGAATGATCTGTAGATTGCTGAGGGAAAAAAAAAGTCAGAATGTTCAATGTTTGAATTAATAAGTAAAAGTTGAAATATCAAATGACAGCTATTAAGAAAATAATACCTAGAACCCCTGCACAGATGTAGTCCATGGCAGTTTAGTGTCCAAGTGGGTTCCATTATAATGGGAAGAGGGACTGCCTCTGACATAATCTGATTGGCCTGCTCTTTGATAACCTCCCCCTGAGTGGGGAGCAGCCTTACCAGGCCACAGAAGATGACAATGCAGCCACTCCTGATAAGATCTGATACACTAAGTTCAGAAGGAAGGAGAAGAGGACCTCCCCTATCATTGGACTTGGGGCGTGGCATGGGTGAAGAAGAGGGAGGGTGGATGGAATTCGGAAGGGAGGTGGGAGGAGCTTATGGGGGTACAAAGTGAATAAAGTATAATTAATAAAATAAAATTAAATTAAATTGAAAAAAGAAAATAACACTCTCGCTTGAGTTTTTGATCTTAATCATTTTGATGGGTATAAGGTAAAAATCACAGGGTCATTTTGATTTGCATTTCCCTGATGATAAAGGATGTTGAGCATTTCTTTAAGTGTTTCTTTGCCATTCAGTATTCCTCTATAAAAAAATTTCTCTTTAGCTCTGTACCCCGTTTTTAATTGGATTACTTAATTTATTGCTTTTAAAAAACTTGAGTTTTTTATATATCCTGGATATTAGCTCTCTCTCAGATATAGTGTTGGCAAAGATCCTTTCCCAGTCTGTACATTGTCCTTTTGTTCTGATGGAAGTGTCCTTTGCTTTACAGAAGCTCCACTTATTGATTTTTGATCCTAGAGCCTGTGCTATTGGTGTTCTGTTCAAGATGTTATCTCCTGTGTCATTGAGTTCAAGGCTCTTCCCTACTTTTTACATGCTGGAAAAGATGTGGAGAAAGGGAAACCATCCTCCATTGCTGGTGGGAATAAAAACTTTTACAACCATTTTGGAAATCAATCTGGCACTTTTTCAGACAGTTAGGAATAGCGCTTTCTCAAGAACCAGTTATACCACTCATGAATATATCCAAAAGATGCTCAAATATACAACAAGGACATTTCCTCAACCATGTTTGTAGCCTCTTTATTTGTAATAACCAGAATCTGGAAATAACCCAGATGTCCCTCAATGGAGGAATGTCTACAGAAAGTGTGGTACATTTACACAGTGGAATACTTCTCAGCAATTAAAAACAGGGAAATCATGAAATTTGCAGGCAAATGGTGGGAACTAGAAAAGATCATCCTTAGTGAGGTACCTCAGAAGTAGAAAGACGCACATGTTATATACTCACTTATAAGTGGATATTAGATATACAATATAGGATAACCATACAAAATTTTGTACAGCTAACAAAACTGGGCAAGAAGGAGGACCCTGGGTAAGATGTTCAATCCTCACTCAGAAAGGCAAACAGGACAGACATTGGAAGTAGGAGAAAACATGGAACAGGACAGGAGCCTACCACAGAGAGCGTCTAAAAGGCTCTACCCAGCAGGGTATTTAAACAGATGTTGAGACTCATAGCCAAATGCTGGGCAGAGTGCACAGAATCTTATGAATGAAAGGGGAGATAGAAAGACCTGAAGGGAACAGAAGCTCCAGAAAGAGTGCAACAGAACCAAAAAAATCTTCGCCCAAGGGTCTCTTTTGAGACTGATACTCCATCCCCGGACCATGCATGGAGATAACCTCGAATCCCTGCACAGATGTGGCACATGGCATCTCAGTCTCCAAGTGAGGTCCTAATAAGGGGAACAATGACTGCCTTTGACAAGAATTCCTTGGTTGATTCTTTGATCACCTCCTCCTGATGGGGAGCAGCCTTACTAGGCCACAGAGGAAGACAATACAGCCAATCCTGATGAGAACTGATATGCTATGGTCAGATGAAAGGTGAGGAGGATTTCCACTATCAGTGGACATGAGGACTGGCATAGGAGAAGGTGAGGGAGAGAGGGTGGGGTTGGGAGGGAACAAGGGAGGGTGTTATAGCTCAGATCAAACAGAATAAACTGTAATTAATAAAAAAAAGAAAATAACACTTTAAGAGGCTGCAACAGGTAAGTGAAGAAAAGAAAAGAAATAATGAAAAGGAAAAATATGACTTTATTTCCATTTATTTGCTTATATTTTGCAATATATCTTCAATAAGAGGATGCATTGAATCATGGTTCCTTGTAGGAAAGCTTAGATATTGACTATTTCACAAAGACACATGTTTAAAAGTGTGGTTTCTATTCTATGCTCCTGGAAGAAGAGTCATCTCTATGATTTTTAATATGGTGTTGGAACCCTGACTTTTCTCCTTTCATTCCTTGGCCCTGTGACTTGGGTCGCCTTTCATTTCCTTATGCTACAATTGCCATATGTGCTGTTGATAGAAACCCAAAGCAACAGGGTAAACAACCATGGCACTAAACCTTTAAAACACAGTTCCAAATCACCTTTTTTTTCCTTATTTTCCATTAAGTATTTCAAATATTTTTACTGACATAACAATGGATAACACAGAAACTCCCTCATATAACTATCTTTAGATATTTTTAGTTAATATCTTTGTATGTAAACCTGTCATCTAAGACACATAATTTTGAATTATGAGCATCTTCCACATGGGAACATCATTAAATTATCATTTAATATGATGTCAATAAATTATCATTAATATCAATAAATTATCAATAAATTATCATTTATTTATAAATAATATCAATAAATCAATAAAAATATCAATAAATTATCATTTATTTATAAATAAACTGAAGTTATTTATAAATTCTGAAATTTCAGATGAAGGTAACTTGTGATTAGTATGACTGGTGATGACTGGCTCAGAGGCAGAGAAGATGCTGTAGACTACCTATCAACTTATAAATTCCAGCAGAAGGTTGAAGTGATCAGGAAATAAATAAATGAAATAAAATAAGAACTCTGTGCATCTCTGAAGTTCCATTTGGTATGTGTCATTGTATTAAAAAAAGAAGATATATCAAAAGGAGTATAGATGAAGCAATGAATTATAAAAACATATATGATCCTTCATATCACTATTTCTCATAATTCTGTATCTACTGCATAGAGCTCTAACTCTGGAAGAGTGAGGGATACTCATTATCTCCAATTATTATCACCTGGAAAATGAAATTTAATATTTCATATGGATCAGAACAGAGAACTGGAGTAGTTAATTTTAATTCTCTAACTCTCTGAAAGTTATCAGAAAGAGCATGATATAGTTTAAAAAACACAGAAATGAGTTTTTTGGAAAGCAAAGTGAGATTAAATCTAATTGTTCTGACTTTATGCTTGAAATAACTGGAGCGCTATTTAAATATGTTAGGGTAATTTGATTTCATTAATAATAGACAGACCTACTACAGAAGATGATAGACTCGGCCTAAGAAAAATGTCAGAACAAGAGTGAGGCCATTAAGTTTCTGTTTTCCTATGAACTTCACTGAATTACCTTTTGTTTTATCCTTTAATGATTCTGATATTCATTATTTAAAATTCTAAAACCTTGTCTTTGAAAAAGAAACTCACAGTCTTCCTGGATTTCTCTTTTGATTTTTTCTTTGTTTAAGTAGCATTTTCTTTCTTCTCTTCTGTTCTAATTCATGTGGACAAATGTGAAAGAAAGGTCAAGTGTTAGGAAGGTGATATTTGACAGAACTTAATATAAACCTGAGTACATAGTTTTTTCTTGTCTTTGGCAAACTAAACTCATTAGGCAATGTGAATGATGTGTTATCACAGGTTTACATTAGAAATTAGAGCATCAAGGATAGGAATCATAAAAATGTTGCCAAGACCCATATGTTCCTCCCATGACAAATACCTACCATTCACATGTAGGAAAAACCAAGTAATTATTTCCATATTATCCCTTGCTATAGTGGATGTTGGTCCATTTCACTTCAGTTGCTTAGATTCCACAGGATGAGACCTATTATTTGATGGTTGTAAATGGTAAGCATGAGACAGATATTTCAAGAAGGTTTTGTTCATGTTATCATTGCTACCTATGCAAAAAACAAACAACAACAACAAAAAAAAAAAACAACGAACAAACAAACACCTATGGGGTAGTCCAAATAGAACAAGTTAAACAATTGCTCAACCATGTTTGTAGCAGCTTTATTCGTAACAGCTCGAAACAACAAATAACCCAGATGTCCCTCAGTGGAAACTGTGATACACTTACACAATGGAATGCTTTCACTATTCAGTTATTAAAAACACAGACAAATGGATGCAAATGGAAAAGATCATCCTAAATGAGGTAACCCAGACACAGGAAAAAGCACAGGGTATATATTACTTATAAGCAGATATTAGACCTATAGTACAGGATAACCATACTGCAATCCACAGAACTAAAGAAACTAAGTAACAAGGAGGGCCCAAAGGAGGGTGCTGGAATGTCACTCAGAAGGGAAAATATAATAGACAGAGAAGTGGATTAAGAGAGGGAACTGGATAGATGGAATGGGATAGGGAAACAAGAATGGGGATCAGATGTGGGAAGAATGGAAGTGGGAGGCTAGAGGGCTGAGAATAAGAAGGGAAACTGAGCAGTAACATCTCTTTGAAGAGCTTCAGGCCTTCTAAAGGGCAGGCTCCTGGGAGGATATGGGTGTGACTATAACTGAGACTCCTAACAAGGGAGTCATGAAGACTGAAGTGACCACCTTCTAGCCTGGTAGAAAATAGTGGAAGGAGGGGAACAATAACCTAAGACAAAACCTTTGACCTGATTGGCTGGTCAGACAATAGGGGGGGGAAAACTTCCTCTATCAGTGGACTAGAGGAGAAGCATAGGGAGGAAGAGGGAGTAAGGGAGCCTGGGACTGGAAGGAGAGGAGGAGTGGGCTACAGCTAGGTCTAAAGTAAATAAATTGTAAAATAATAGTAGTAGTAGTAAAAGAATGGCTTTCAATAAAAGAATAAAAATGAAATAAAAATAATTCAAAAAAAGAAAACAAACAAAAATTACCTTGCCTATAAGAAGTGCAGAGATAAAGAAGGAAGAAAGATTGAGGGAATGTCCAACCAATAATTTGACCAACCTAGACCCACCCCACCAAAGAGATTCAGCCTGCCACTATGTTCTGCTAGCCTTGAAGACAGGAGACTACAGTCAACAGTGGATCAAGACAGATGCTGGACTTGCAGACAAGCATGGGGCTGAGCTCCAGGCTCCTGTGAAAATGTAGGAGGGAAGATAGAAGGACCTGGAGGAAACAGGAACCTCACAAGAAGACCTATAGAGACAAGTAACCCAATCCTATGGGACTTACAGAGACTGAGATATCAACAAAGGAGCATCTGTGATCTGGATTTAGGCCCCCTGCACATATGTGGCCTATGGATGGCTTGGTTTTCATATGGAGCACCTGGCTAGTTGGGGGCTGTTTTTAACATGGACTCTATTGCCTGCTTTTGGATCACTTTCCCCTGGCAGTGCTGCCTTTCCTGGCCTCAGGGGGAAAAGATATTCTCAGTCCTGATGTGACTTGATGTTCTGGGAAGGGTTGATACAGAGAGGTTGGGAGGGTCCCCTTAGGTGAGGGAGAAGGGCAAGAGGAAGGGAAAAGGAGGACAAGAGGGGGACTGGAAGGGGGAGAGGGAGGGGACATCCTTGGGATGTAAAGTAAATAAACTGAAATTAAAAAAAAAAAAAAACTGAAGCAAAAGCCATCACAGACTCAGACTTACATTTTTATAAGTTCTTTCGGGAAACTTAAAAATATTTACCTGAAAACAGAGAAAAATGGATTTAGGGAAAGACAAAGATACTAGCAATTGTACTCTTGTACAAATCCTAGTGACAAGGGGTTAGCAAGAAAGAGGAAAAAAAACCCAAACAAACAGGAATATAAAAGTCCAAGAATCAGCATGAATTATATAAGGTGAAATAAGAAAAAAAAATGAAGTAAAGCTATAACCCAGAATTTTTAAATTTATCTTAATTTTTTAATAATTCATACATCTGTTCAATGAAATATGATCATACATATCTGTTACTTCCCCATTCGAATTCCTTCATTTCCCTGTTAATGTAGGTCTTCCCTCTCAACCTCTGTCTGTGTCTGTCTGTTTCTGTTTATCTCTCACATGAGCACGCACTCACGCACGCATGCACGCACGTGCACACACACACACAGACACCATTTGAAAACCTATGACTTCAAACTAGAGCAAAGACATAAGGTCATTCATCAGAATATAGGAAACTTACTAGTGGCCACATTCAACAAACAGTAATTCTCTTTCCACAACTATCAACTTCCAGTAGCTCGCCATTAAATAGAGGGATCTTAAGATCATCGACCTTTTCTTTGTAGGAACTTTGGCAAACTTTATCTTGTGCAGGTGAACTAAAAAATTTAAACAGGTAACTGTGGATACTTCACCTACCATATCCTAGAAGTATTAAAAATGAAGTGTCTATAGAGAAAATTATTCACTGCTTTCTTCTGTAATGATGGCCTCTTCATCTGTATCACCCTTACAGATAGACCATTATTTGAAACTGTATTTTAATTATATCTGCAAGTATTCACATGGACTACATGTCTCAGTCTAAAATCCTGAGTCTCAGCCCCCTCCTACCAAGGCTCTGGGATGAGAAGGCAAACTGACTGAATTAGTCTCAGAATTTCCCTATGCCAGAGAGCCTGGTTGTCAATATTTGCTTATATATGACGTACTTGCAACCACGAATTTGTTTACTTGTTCTTCAGTCATTTCATTAATCATGTACTTTTTCAATCACTAAAACTACTAATATATTCATAACACTCCAGCATATAATCTGCTAAACTTGTCTGATTTTCAAATAAAAATCAGCATAGTGTTCCATTTATCACAATGCTAAACTTCAAGCTTTATTCATAGGATTTTTCTGATGCTTTAACAGTTTGCATTCTCCTTGATATTCTGCAATAAATCAGTGGAATCCCTGAAATCAGGTAGTAGGAGGAAATAATTTTCATACTTTACCAATTGTACATGAGTTCTTTTTAATTTTTTTTTTTTAAATCCATTATCTCCCCCCATTCCCACCCTCATTTCCCTATGTTTCTCCACTAGTTCACTGACAAAAGAAATGCTCCTCCCCTTCTTTTTGATCTTAGCCCATCAGGTCTCACCAGAACTGGTTGCATTGTCTTGCTATGTGGTCTGGCAGGCTGCACCGCCCTCCAAAGGGCAGCCATCAGAGAGCTTGCCACTGAGTTCACGCCAGAGAAAGTCTCTGCTCCCCTACTAGGGACCCCTCTTGGAGACTGAGTCTGTGGGCTACATCTGAGCTAGCCCTGAAGAGAATGTGCATGAGTTATTAAAAGTATGATTGGACACCTCTAGTATCAGGACACTAGACAATTGCCACTGCTACTACACATGCCTTCATATCAAACTTTAAAACATATCTGTGTTGTTTTTGTAATACCATTTTTACAAACATAAAATCCACCCCTTAAAGCATCATTTATTTCTACTCACTTCCACTACCTCTGAATTTTTACCAAACTTAAGGACATATCTGTGATGCTTATGTAATATCATCTGTACAACATAAAATCCATCCATTAAAGCAACATTTATTCCTACTCAATTTAGTTTTAATTTTTGCTTATATTAATGGCACATTTCTTTCAATTTTGTTATCATAATACACTGATCTTTTAGGCATACTTTTTAAAAGACTGAATGATTAGAAAACCATTGCAAAAGAAAAAATATATCTCCCCAATATTCCTCTAATTATGTATTTATAGAATAGATAAAAATGCATGTATACATGTAATCTCTATATGTGTATTATTGTAATATAGTCATACGATATAAGTGTATCTGTAATATATGTACACATATATGTGCACACATCTTATATAGCTGATTGTTAGCCATTAGCCATGTAGTTTTATAAGAGAAGTCGACATATCGATACATCCCAGAGACAGCACTCACATAGAAGGACGCTAATGTTTACATGCAAAAACTCAGTGAGGGACCCGTACCATGTCATTTATCCTACAGGAACTGGACATAGATATTTGCATGCTTCACATGGTGCTTTGAATTTGGCTGCCTGAAAATTGCACGATCTTGTTTTTCTTCCCAATCAACAACGTCTACTTTGAGAAATGCTTTGTCCATTGTCTATTTGGGAAATGAAGAATTTTTTTTTTTTTGTTTTGTTTGTTTCTATTTTTTTCTTGCAAAAATGTCAGTAATGACACCTCCTTCTAGATAATGTCTTCTATCTATGATAGGATGGTTCACTAATAGAATCAAACAATATGTTTTTATAAGTAAGATCTTCAAAATAACACCGGTTGTTATGCTGATGTGGACAGGGGAATTTTCCACAGCTCCATCCCAAGACAAGAGTTATAGGCAATCAATGATTGCTAAAAAGGGATATTCATACTTCTCCAAAGATGAGTTACAAGAAAGTTTACCCAATTTCAAGTGATCAGCCATCACACACATACACACACACACACACACACACACACACACACGCAAATACACACACACATGTGTGTATGATATATATGTGTGTGTGTGTGTGTGTGTGTGTGTGTGTGTGTGTGTGTGTGTGT
>NW_026596240.1:3925337-3942999 GCF_907164565.1 Psammomys obesus | reverse complement strand
TGTGTGTGTGTGTGTGTGTGTGTGTGTGTGTGTGTGTGTGTGTGTGTGTAGTATTATATTTATCTTGTTGGGGTAAAAGCCAAGAAAACTCACACCATATATAGAAGTTTAAAACTAAAGCTTTATTTTCTGAGCTCAGGGAGGTGATCAGTTTGGTATCAGAACTGCATCCCGGAGGGATGTTTATCAGATGTAGGAGTTCCCTGGTAGAGTTTTTGGGGTCACTCATGTATAATATCATATCATCTGCAAATAGCGATAATTTGACTTCTTCCTTTCCCATCTGTATCCCCTTGATCTCCTTCAACTGTCTTATTGCTCTAGCAAGGACTTCCAGCACTATGTTGAAGAGGTATGGAGAGAGTGGGCAGCCTTGTCTCTGATTTCAGTGGGATCGATTAAATTTCTCTCCATTGAGTTTGATGTTGGCTATAGGCCTGCTGTATATTGCTTTTACAATGTTTAAGTATGTGTCTTCTATCCCTGATCTCTCCAAGGCTTTAAACATGAATGGGTGTTGGACTTTGTCAAATGCTTTTTCAGCATCTAAGGAGATGATCATGTGTTTTTTGTTTGTTTTCTCCTTCAGTTTGTTTATGTGGTGGATTACATTGATGGATTTCTGTATGTTGAACCACCCTTGCATACCTGGAATGAAGCCTACTTGGTTGTGGTGGATGATATCTTTGAAGTGTTCTTGGATTCGGTTTGCAAGTATTTTATTGAGTATTTTTGTGTCAATGTTCATAAGAGAGATAGGTCTGAAGTTCTCTTTTTTTTGTTGGGTCTTTGTGTGATTTAGGTATAAAGGTAACTGTCACTTCATAGAATGAGTTTGATAATGTTCCTTCTGTTTCTATTTTGTGGAATAGTTTGAGGAGAATTGGTGTTAGCACTTCTTTGAAGGTCTGGTAAAATTCTGCGCTGAAACCATCTGGCCCAGGGTTTTTTTTTTTTTTGGATGGAAGACTGTTAATGACTGCTTCAATTTCCTTGAGAGATATAGGGTAATTCAGTCTTTCTACTTGTTCTTGACTTAATGGTGGAAGATGGCATCTATCAAGGAAATTGTCCATTTCATTTAGATTTTCAAATTTTATGGCATATAGGCTTTTGTAGTATGACTTAATGATTGTTTGAATTTCCTCAGTGTCTGTAGTTATGTCACCCTTTTCATGTCTGATTTTGTTGATTTGGATAGATTCTCTCTGCTTTTTAGTTAGTTTGGCTAAGGGTTTGTCTATCTTGTTGATTTTCTCAAAGAACCAGCTTTTTGTTTCATTGATTCTTTGAATAGTTTTATTTGTTTCTAATTGATTGATTTCAGTCCTGAGTTTGATTATTTCCAGCTGTCTGCTCCTCTTGGGTGTATCTGCTTCTTTTTTTTCTAGGGTTTTCAGTTGGGCCATTAAGGGGCTTGTATGAGATATGACAAATTTCTTCTTGTAGGCACTTAGTGCTATAAATTTTCCTCTGAGCACTACTATTAATGTGTCCCATAAATTTGGGTATGTTGTGCCTTCATTTTCATTGAATTCTAGGAAGTCTTTAATTTCTTTCTTTATTTCTTCCTTAACCCAGCTGTCATTGAGTAGCAAGTTGTTCAGTTTCCATGTGCGTGTAGGCTGTTTGTTATTTCTGTTGTTGTTGAGGTCCAGCTTAAATCCATGGCGGTCAGATAGAATACAAGGGATTATTTCAATCTTTTTGTATCTGTTGAGGCTTGCTTCATGACCAACTATATGGTCTATTTTGGAGAAGGTTCCTTGCGGTGCTGAAAAGAAGGTATACTCTTTTGAGTTTGGATGAAAAGATCTGTAGACATTTATTAGGTCCATTTGATTTAGGGCCTCTGTAAGTGCTTTTATTTCCCTATTTGTTTTCTGTCTAGTTGATCTGTCCCTTGGTGAGAGTGGAGTGTTGAAGTCTCTCACTATTAGGGTATTAGGATCAATGTGTGATTTAAGTTTTAATATTGTTTCATTTACGAATGTAGGTGCTCTTGTATTTGGGACATAGATATTCAAAATTGTGATGTCCTCTTGGTGGATTTTTCCTTTGATGAGAATATAGTGGCCCTCCTTACCTTTTTGATTAACTTGGGTTGAAAGTCTATTTTATTAGATATTAGGATGGCTACTCCAGCTTGTTTTCTGGAACCATTTGCTTGAAAAACATTTTTCCAGCCCTTTACTCTGAGGTAGTGTTTATCTATGTTTCATAGATATGTTTCATTGAAGCAACAGAATTTTGGATCATGTTTCTGCAACCATTCTGTTAGTCTATGTCTTTTTATTGTGGAGTTGAGACCGTTGATGTTGATAGATACTAGTGACCTACAATTGTTACTTACTTTTGATGTGGGGTTGATGGTGTCACTGAGTTTCATTGCTTGTATTCTTTTGGTTTTTTGTTGTGTAGTTATCTATTTCCTCTGTTTGCTTAGATGTAGTTGTTTTCTATGGTTTGGAGTTTCCCTTCTAGTAACTTCTGTAGAGCTGGGTTACTAGGTAGATATTGTTTAAATTTGGTTTTGTCATTAAATATTTTCAATTCTCAGTCTATGTTGATTGAAAGTTTTTCTGGGTATAGTAGTCTGGGTTGGCCTCTGTGGTCCCTTAAGGACTGCATGATTTCTGTCCAGGCCCTTCTGGCTTTCATAGTTTCTGTTGAGAAATCTGGTGTGATTCTGATAGGTCTACCTTCATATGTTACTTGACCTTTTTTTCTTGCTGCTTTTAGAATTTTTTCTTTGTTTTGTAGGTTCAGTGTTTTGAATATGATGTGACATGAAGAATTTCTTTTCTGGTCTACTCTACTTGGTGTTCTGTAGGCCTCTTGTATGTTTATGGATATCTCTTTCTTTAAGTTGAGAAAATTTTCTTCTATAATTTTCTAAAAATATTTTCAGGTACTTTGAGCCTGATGTCTTCTTTTTCTTCTACTCCTATTATTCTTAGATTTTGTCTTTTCATGGTGTCCTTGATTTCTTGGATGTTTTGTGTTTGGAACTTTTCTGATTTTATTTTTTCTTTGAGAGACTTGTCAATTTCCACAAGTGTATCTTCAGCTCCTGAGATTCTTTCTTCCATCTCTTATATTCTGTTGGTGATGCTTACCTTTGTAGTTCCTGATCTTTTCTCTATGTTCTCCAGCTCCAATTTTTTCTCTATTTGTGTTTTCTGTATTGATTCTAATTCTCTTTTCATGTCTTGCACCATGTCCTTCATCTTTTTGAATGTGGGGACCTGCTTTTCAATGACGGCTTCTATTTTTTTTTTTGTTTGTTTGTTTTCTCTCTATATATTACTAATTGTGCTTCTACTTCTTTGGCTGTATTTGCCTGTATTTCTATGAGAGCTTTGTTTATTTCTTCTTTATTTGCCTTCATTTGTGTGGACATTTCTTTGAGGGCTTTGTTCATTTTCTTTTTGTTTGCCTCAATTTTCATGGTCATTTCTCTGAGAGCTCTATTTCCTCTTTGTTCATCTCGATTTCTTTGGCTATTTTTCTGAGGGCTTTGTTCATTTCATCTTTATGGGCCTCTAATAGCTGGAGAAACATAGTTTTGAGGTCGATTTCTTGTATATCTAGTGAATTTAAGTGTCCATTGTTTTGTGGGTTTGCTGGTGAGGTCATTATGTCCTGATTTTTGTTGGGTGTGTTCTTATGTCTGCCTCTAGCCATCTGGTTATTTATAACTCTCACTGTTTGTTCCTCAAGTTTGTAGCTCAGGCTATGATCGTCTCTTTCTGTTTTCTGGACTGTTTTTTCAGGAAGATGAGAGAGGTTCACTGGTTTGGGAGTATGCGTTGTAGTTTCAGTTTTGCCTAAGTAAGGAATGTGAAGCTGGCGCTATTCACATGCTCTTTTAGTGGGTGTAGTGTGCATGTGTGGATTCTCTGACTATTGCAGTGGCCTACAGGCCAAACTAGTATACAGTTCTGTCTGGGATCTAGGGATTGTTTGCCTGGATTACACTGGTGGACCCACAAGGCAGAGGCTTCAGTGTTGGAGTAGCTATCCCAAGAATCCCTATGATGCCCACACTAGGAGTGCGGGTGGCAGGGATCTCATCTAGTTGCTTGCATACAGAGGCCCTGGGTCTGGGGCAAACTCTCCCTAGAAGGCTCCCTCACTCCCTTGCAGGACCAGTTGGAAAGCACAGGGGTTCCCCTTGCTCTCTACTCTCTGATTTGGTCCTGCTGTGGAAAATGTGCAGGTAGGCTAACAGTCAGCTCTGTGGCACTGTGGCAGTAGGACTCAGTGTCCACCTTCCCTTTGTGTGACCTCTCTGTCCTACCCCTCAGCCAGGGAAGGGTTATGTTGGCTGGTCCTGGGGTAGCACAGGAAATAGTTGGGTTGAGTGTCCTCAATCCCAGATCCCAGGCCCAGATCTCTCTGCCAGAAGCAGCCTGGTGCTAGAACCTATGTTTGCTGAATCCTGGAGAGTACCAGGTAGGGTTGAGTGTCCTCAGATCCAGAACTCATGTTTCTCTGCCAGGGGCCGTTGGGTGAGCTGGAGAGTGGGTGCTGTGTCCTGTGGCAGGCTGCCTCTCTGTCCTTGCTCTCTGAACTTCCCCTCTGCTAGGGCAAGCTTATGGCAGTGCTCTTAGCTGCATGCCAGGAAGAGTTGGGACTTCTCAGTCCCTGATCCATAGCCGGGGTTTCTCTGCCAGGGGCCGGGGGCCTCCGGTGCTAGGACTTGTTGCTAGATCTTAGTGTGCTGGACCCGGGAGAGTCTCAGGACAGGTTGAATGACCATAGTCCCAGGTCCTGAGCTGAAGTTTGTTTGCTAGGAGCAGCCGGTAGCACTGGGGTCTGGATGATGTGAAGCCGCTGTGCACCTCTTTATCCTTCCACTCTGCCAGGGCAGGGTTATGGCACCAGCCTTGTTCTCGGGGGAGTGCCCAAAAAGATTGGGTTTTCTCAGCCCCAATCCCATTTTTTTTTTTTTTTTTTTTGTGGGAGCTGCAGCTCTCGCTGGGGCTGGGGTATAGTCAGTGTGGTCTGTGGAAGATTCTGTGGACGCCTCCTGCCTTCTCCGAAGAGGGAGTAGGGTGTTGGGTTCAGGGGAGTGCCTGGGGATCCCCTCTCGGGGTGTCTCCTTCAGGAGGAATCTGCGGTGACAGATGAACTCAGATCATGGTTAGTCTTTTCTTCTTGGAAGTCTAGATAACTTTGTTCTGGGTTGATCAGCCTCTTCACTCACCAATTTCTGTGTTGCAGGCCCTCTCCCCTACAGCTAAGCTGCACACTAGCTGCCACCATCTTCTGATCCAAAAGACAAATTTTGAAGTATGACCCTGTAGCAACATGAATAGGAACAATGAAAAATTACTTAGTTAATTGGCTCTACTTAGTGCAGTTTTCTAGAATAGAGTTTTTGAACCTCTAACATCACCTAAAGTAGGGGGGAATACTACAGAGCAGATAATGCTACTTCTTGAAAAGCAAAGAGGAAAAAAGTTTCCCATAGGCCATATGCAAAAAAATCTACCCTAAACTTATTTTTAGATAATACAACTCCAGTCTTATAAATTACTAGCTTCTATAAAGATTTTCTTACTGCTTGTTCTACAGTGTGTTAACATGTCTATTTTGCTTTAATGGATAACTTCCTCCTGCTTTGGCCATGTATTACTTCCATATCTTATTTATGATTCCTTTATACTTACACTTATTTTATCCTAATTTTATACTTATCTATATTTTGTATGTATGTGTTTTTGTGTCCATATGTCTTCTGTATCCAGATTGCCAAAAAGCTGAGAAGATCATATATGGTCCTCTGTGGTAGGGGTTATAAGAAATCATAAGCCTTCTCACATGGATGCTATGACTGAACTTAAATAATGTGTAAGAATTAGTACTTTCACCCACTGAACCATCCTTCCATCCATGGTGTGAACTTTCAGTAACTTCTCTCTTATCCTAGCATTGACTACTGTGGTACATACACTAGACACTCCTCAGTCCTCAGTTAAAAGAGTTGAAGACTGGTCCTTTAAGTACTAAGAATAATTTTCAAATCTGCTACTGTCCTACAGGAAAAAGCAAAACAACAACAAAAGAAAAAAAACAAAAAACAAAAATAAAAACAAAAAAACCTTTTATATTTTGTGTAGTTTTTTTTTTTTTCTGGTGTTTTGTTTGTTTGTTTGTTTATACCATGTTGCTTGCCTTGCTGCAGAATTTGTTGCCAGAGGTGAGTGGTTGGAGACATAACTCCACTTCACCACCCATGTCATCCTCACAGTTTCCCTAAGTTTTTAGTGACTTGAACTATATGCAAATTGGGATTTGTGGTTTGAATATTATACTGATATTCAGGGCCAGCAATTATATTGAAACAGAGTTAGGGGTTATTAAAGTGTTTTAATATAAGTCTAAGCTTGTGGCGATAACGATAGGTGCCTGGAAATAATTAAAACATACTTAGCTGCTATGTGTTTTTAAGGGTAGTGTAAAGAAGCTACAGTGTAAACACATCTAAGGAGAGTAACCAGTTGTCTTCAGGAAACTAACTAGTCATATTTAACATTGGGATGACTCTCAAATTTCATTTCAAAAGATTTCTGAGAAATCTGTTCTGCTTTTGTCTCATTTGATAAGTGAGAAGGCTCTGGAGAATACCTAGGATAAAATTGTAATCTGATAAAGCAAAACAGGAGATGCCTGGGATTTCAGATGGGGCTCAGTGTGTACCTTCCTCCTGTCAATGAGATTTGTGGTGAGATCACTGGAACGCTGGGCATTTGTTCTGTATAGAAGAAGGACTTTGGGAGGTTGTTATTATATTGTAATTTTTGTTCCACTGCTGGTGGCAGTTTTGAAATTAATGCTCAGGTAAAGGGAACTTTCTTTTGTATTCATATTGCCCACATTTTCTTGCCTTTCTTTGATGCATCAGTTTGTCTGGTTACATTTTTAATCTGGAGATTTGAACATAATCACAGTGAATAGTGTCACTAAATCTCATGCTCCTAATGAACACTTTCCCTTCACAAGTCAGTAGTCTTGCACTATTTCTTGTGTGTAGATGAAATAGCCTTCATGTTCTGTGACTTGTTGACAGTAAACAAGACCTCTAGAATTGTGAGCTCAAACAGATTAATTTTCTTACAAAGCTATCCAGGAAGTATTTTTTATTATGAGTAATAAAAAACTAACAAAATATGTGTCATGTTTTAAATTCTTGTGTGTGTGTGTATATATATGTTTCGTGTATTTGGGTATTAATAGTGTAATAAAATGTAAAATTACTTAAACATTGAGAAAAAGAAAAGAAATCTTGCTCTATCATGTTTTGCTGTTATAATTGTGTTGCATTACCATGATTGTTGACTGGAACCTTCAATACCATAAACCAAAATAAATGTTCATATGTTCTTTACTTTAGGTTGAACATAGAACAACAATAAATTATTACTGAAATCCGTCTAACACACTGACTCATTTGGTTTTACTTTAGTCTCTGTATTCTTTACACTAAAGAACTTCACCTGATTGCAGATCACATCCTTGCTTTTCTGTTTCTTTAGTACTATTATAGAAATACTATCACTTCCTTGTTATCATCATCATCAATTAGCACCTTAAAATTCTTCATCTTGTTTATCACCTTTAACCATCAACTCTTAATCCTATTTAACCACATTAAGTCAAGCTCACCAATTGTCATATTACCAGCACTATTTTATAATCAGGTAATGTAATTAGGTGCACATAGTTATTGGAAGCATTTTACACATGTGGATAATAAATCTCAATATGCGTATATATGTACATATTTTATATTTGTGTGAATATTGTATTTGTGAATAAAGAAGTGTACTTGTCATTACTGTACATGTGGAAGTATGAGTACAACCTTGGAGGTTGATACTTTCCTCTTACTTATATAAAATTTATTGCTTGTTTGCTCTCTCTCTCTCTCTCTCTCTCTCTCTCTCTCTGAGCAGGTGTGTGTGTGTGTGTGTTTCTGCATATAGCAAGCTATCTAGTCCATTAGTCTGAGAAGTCTTCTTCCCTCCTTCCCTCTACCATATTTCATTGTATGGGTGCTGAGATTGCAGGCATTTATATTACAAATACAGCTTTTACCTGGGTTCTAGTTTTTGAATTTACATCCTAATGCTTAGAAAATCACTATAGAACAAAGGCATTTGCTCAAGCATGTTCGTAGTGGTTTTATTCGTAATAGCAAGAATCTGAAAACAACCCAGATGTCCCTCGATTAAGGGGTGGATATAGAAAATGTGGTACATTTATAGAATGGAACACTACTCAGCAAAGAAAAACAAGGAAACCATGAAATTTGCAGGCAAATGGTGGGAGCTACAAACGATCATCCTGCGTGTAGTATCCCAGAAGCAGAAAGACACACATGGTCTATACTCACTTATAAGTAGGTATTAGACATCATATAGAATAATCATACTAAAATCCTTACACCTAAAGAAGGTAAGCAGGTAGTTGGGCCCTGGGTTAAATGCTCAATCTTCATTCAGAAAGGCAAATGGGATAGATATTGGAAGAGGGTGAAAAGGAACAAGACAGGAGCCTACCACAGAAGACCTCTGAAAGACTCTATCCAGCAGGGTATTAAAGTGGATGCTGAGACTAATAGCCAAACTTTGGGCAGAGTGCAGGGGATTTTATGAAAGAAGGTGGAGATAGAAAGTCCTGGAAGGGTATGGAGCTCCACAGGGAGAACAACAGAACCAAAAAATCTAGGCCTAGCGGTCTTTTCTGAGACTGTTACTCTAAGTAAGGACCATTTATGGAGATAACCTGGATCGCTGCACAAAGGTAGCCCCTACTAGCTCAGTCTCCAAATGGGCTCCCTAGAAAGGGGAACAGGGGCCATCTTTGACATGAACACAGTAGTTGGCTCTTTGATCACACCCCCCTGAGGTAGGAGCAGACTGACCAGGTCAGTGAGGGAGACTATGGAAGACAGTGCTGGTGAGACCTGATAGGCTAGAGTCAGATGGAAGGGGAGTAGGTCTTCCTCTATCAGTGGACTGGGGAAGGGGTATGGGAAGAGATGAGGGAGGGAAGGAGGGCAGGGTTGGAAGGAAATGAGGGTGGGGCTACAGCTGGGATACAAAGTGAATAAATTGTAATAAATAAAAATTATTAAATATAAATAAAATGACAAGATTAAGAAAAAGAAAATCAAGCCTATTTACAACTGGGCATTCTACTTGGTTCAGATCTTATATTTTGTCCTGTTTCTGTACTTTTTAATCTATTTTATTGGGTTCTTATATCCACCACATTTCTCTACCACAATCTCTTCCAATACCAGGTAAGAGAGATAGAAGGTTAAAGGGGGAACGTGGGCATTAGTCTCCTTAGATACTTCATGATGACTAGGACATAGTTCCTTGGAGCAAGTCAAACTTCATTGTCAAGATATACAGCAAACCAACAATAGCACATGTAATAGCAATTGAAGCAGCAGCAGGATGAACCACTATCAGTTGGAGACAGTAGTACTGTTCTTAAAATATGCCCCTGATGTGCATAGGAATACAATACATTCTGCTTTCGTTGAAATGTTGCATCTGTAAACATAAATGCTTTATTTTTGAATAACTTTTAGTATAGGAATTCTATTTGGTTCTAAATTAGTGCAAATAAATGATCTATTCTTACTACAGGTACATTTGTTTGAAAGGTGACAGCTTAGAGTAAAATTGACACTTACATAATTGTCTGTACTTGAAATTAAAAAGACAAATAGAGATTATGTTTATTTGGAGTG
The DNA here is from genome assembly GCF_907164565.1 of Psammomys obesus. NCBI lineage: Eukaryota > Metazoa > Chordata > Mammalia > Rodentia > Muridae > Psammomys > Psammomys obesus. Next base: position 3,933,224 of record NW_026596240.1, on the reverse strand, counting down.
CCAAGGTATCACTTGATTATAAGAACCTTCTTATGTATCTAGACAGCTTCACTTAAAGAGAAAACAACAAGAAAAAACAAGTACCAGCTGGATGGTTGTGAATATAAACTTACCATGAGAAACAGTTTAGTAAGAAAAAGGTCATTTTGGTGATTTTAAACATAAAATAAACTCATAGATAGGATTGACTCCATATTTCTCCACTGTTTAAAAATTTGGTTATAACATGATTAAAATTTGGTTATGTTTCATTTTGAAAATGATGTTTCTAAACTCAAGGATTAAAATAAAACCAGTAAGATGAATTTCCATATATGGTGTAGTAAAATCAGGAGAAATGCTAAGAGATTTATGGTAAGAAGCTAATTAGTTTTTTATAATGAATAAATTCAACAGGAATCTAAGTAGTCATTCATAACAGATACATAACTGTATATGAAAGAATAGACTAAGAACTCAGAATTCTCCAATAACATAAAAAATCCTGGGGTTTACAATCTTCTCATTCTCATGGAGTTCCAAAGAAAACTGTCATAGATAGGTAGAACTCGTAGCCTGCAACATCTCTGTGCACTTGAGAATAGTAAAAGAAGACAAGAAGACGTGACTTGAATCCACAGGGTCTAAAACACTATATGTTTCAGGGAAAGTCTGAAGGGCAAATGTGCCCTGAATATGAAATAACCAACATCAGTTAAAACCACTTTTCTGTTCTCAATTCCCAGCTACAGTCTTGAGCTCAGGTCCTTATCTTTCTGTAGCCTCTTTTACATGTCATGTGCTCATTGCCCTCTTCTTGTTTTCATTTAATGCAGCAGGCAAGGAAAGAATAAAAATCCACTCCCAAGGTGCAGGGCTTGAATGTTGCATATATATTGTCGTGAAATCTTAATTTAGGAGTTTCTTATGAAATTCTACATTGACTTTGGTTCAAAAGGCAGGGATTTTATTTTATTTAAAATTAATTAATTAAATTAATCGTAATATATGTATGCACATCTATCTACCTATATGAAACCTCAATTGAAATATTAATCAATATGTTGAAAAATAAATTAGTTGTTGAATGCATTCTAGTTGAAAAAATAAGAAAGTTTAATGGCATTCTTAAAATTAGGTATAACAAATAACTGAAAAGTTTCATCCCACTCATTGACTGGAACCATGAGAAGGTACAAATCTACTTGAACCTATGCCAAAGTGCTTAGGGAGTTATTATTATTTTGTTTATTTTTTATTTAACTTTTATTAATTACACTTTATTCATTTTGTATGCCCCCATAAGCCCCTCCCTCCTCTCCTCCCGATCCCACCCTCCCTCCCCTTTCTGCATGCATGTCCCTCCCCAAGTCCACTGATAGGGGAGGTCCTCCTCTCCTTCTTTCTGATCTTAGTCTATAAGATCTCATCAGAAGTGGCTGTATTGTCATCTTCTTTGGCATGGTAAGGCTGCTCCTCCCTCAGGGGGAGGTGATCAAAGAGCAATCAGATTATGTCAAAGGCACTCCCTCTTCCCATTACTATGTAACTCACTTGGACACTGAAATGCCATGGGCTACACCTGTGCAGGGGTTCCAGGTCATCTCCACGAATAGTCCTTGGTTGGAGTATGAGTCTTTGGGAAAGTCCCTGTGTTCAAATTATCTTGTTCTGTTGCTCTCTTGTGGAGTTCACGTCCCCTCCAGCTCTTACTATTTCCCACTTCTTACATAAAATTCCATTCACTCTGCCCATCAGTTGGCCATCAGGCTCAGCATCTGCTTTGACAGTCTATACTGCAGAAGCTTTCAGAGGCCCTCTGTGGCAGGTTTCAAGGTTGTTTCCTGTTTTCTTCTTCTGGCATTCAGAGGCCCTCTGTAGCAGGTTCCTAGGTTGTTTCCTGTTTTTTTTTCTTCTTCTGATGTCCATCCTCTTTGCATTTCAGAATGGGGATTGGACATTTTAGTTAGGGTCCTCTCTTTTGTTTATATGTACAGATTTTAGCGGGTTTATACTATGTTGTATGCTTATATGAGTGAGTATATATCCTGTTTGTCTTTTTGCTTCTGGGACAATTCACTGAGGATGATCCTTTCTAGGTCCCACCATTTACCTGCAAATTTCATGATTTCCTTGTTTTTGATTTGTGAGTAGTATTCCATTGTGTAAAAATACCATGATTTCTGTATCCATTCATCCATTGAGGGGCATCTGTGCTGTTTCCAGCTTCTGGCTATTACAAATAAAGCTGCTACAAACATGGTTGAGCAAATATCCTTTTTGTGTACTTGAGCCTCTTTTGGATATATGCCTAGGAGTGGTATGGCTGGATCTTGAGGAAGCTCTATTCCTAGTTGTCTGAGAAAGCGCCAGATTGATTTCTAGAGTGGTTGTACAAGTTGACATTCCCACCAGCACTGGAGAAGGGTTCCTCTTTCTCCACAACCTCTCCAGCATGTGTTGTCCCTTGAGTTTTTCATTTTGGCCATTCTGATGGGTGTAAGGTGAAATCTCAAGATTGTTTTGACTTGCATTTCCCTAATGGCTAATGAGGTTAAGCATTTTTTAAATGCTTCTCTGCCATTTGATATTTGTCTACAGAGAGTTCTCTGTTTAGCTCTGTTCCCCATTTTCTAAGTGGATTACTTGGTTTGCTGTTTTTCAGCTTCTTTAGTTTTTATATATACTGGATGTGAGTCCTCTGTCAGATAAGGTTTGGTGAAGATTCTTTCCCAATCTGTAGGCAGTTGCTTTGTTTTGATGACTGTGTCCTTTGCTTTACAGAAGCTTTTCAGTTTCATGAGGTCCCATTTATTGGTTGTTGCTCTTAGAGCCTGTGCTGTTGGTGTTCACTTCTGGAAGTTGTCTCCTGTACCAATGAGTTCTAGGGTATTCCCCACTTTTTTTTTTTCTAGCCGATATAATGTGTCTGGTTTTATGTTGAGGTCTTTGATCCACTTGGAATTCAGTTTTGTGCAGGATGATAAGTATGGATCTATTTTCATTTTTCTGCCTATAGACATCCAGTTGGACCAGAACCATTTGTTGAAGATGCTATCTTTTTTCCATTGTATGGTTTTGGCATCTTTGTCAAAAATCAAGTGTCCATAAGTGTGTGGGTTTATTTCTGGGTCCTCTGTTCTGTTCCATTGATCCACCAATCTTTTTCTATGCCAGTTCCATGCAGTTTTTATAACTGTTGCTCTATAGTACAGCTTGAGATCAGGGATGGAGATTCCTCCAGAAGATCTTTTATTGTAGAGGATTGTTTTAGCAATTCTGGGTTTCTTGTTATTCCGTATGAAGTCGAGAATGTTTCTTTCCAGATCTGTAAAGAATTGTGTTGGCCATTTGATGGGAATTGCATTAAATCTGTAGATTGCTTTTGGTAAGATGGCCATTTTTACCATGTTAATCCTGCCAAACCATGAGCATGGGAGATCTTCTCATCTTCTCATACCTTATTCTAATTCTTTCTTCAGAGACTTGAAAGTTTTTTTCACACAAGTCTTTGACTTGCTTGGTTAGGGTTACACCAAGATACTATAGGTCATTTGTGGCTATTATGAAGGGTGTTGTTCCCCTAATTTCTTTCTCAGCCCTTTTGTCTTTTGTATACAGGAGTGCTACTGATTTTTTTGAGTTAATTTTGTATCTGGCCACTTTGATGAAGGTGTTTATCAGATGTAGGAGTTCCCTGGTAGAGTTTTTGGGGTCACTCATGTATAATATCATATCATCTGCAAATAGCGATAATTTGACTTCTTCCTTTCCCATCTGTATCCCCTTGATCTCCTTCAACTGTCTTATTGCTCTAGCAAGGACTTCCAGCACTATGTTGAAGAGATATGGATAGAGTGGGAAGCCTTGTCTTTTCCCTGATTTCAGTGGGATTGCTTTAAGTTTCTCTCTGTTCAGTTTGATGTTGGCTATAGGCTTGCTGTATATAGCCGTTACTATGTTTAGATATTTGCCTTGTATCCCTGATCTCTCCAATTCTTAAACTTAAATGGATGTTGGATTTTGTCAAATGCTTTTTCAGCATCTAGGGAGATTATCATGTGTTTTTTTTTTTTCTTTCAGTTTTTTAATATGGTGGATCACATTGATGGATTTCCATATATTGAACCACCCCTGCATACCTGTGATGCTAGTTAGAATCTTTCACAGGCACTCTATGGTAGGATCCTGTCCTGTTTATTGTTTTCTCCTACTTCCAATGTCCGTCCCATTTGTCTTTCTAAGTGAGGATTGATCGTCTTATTCGGGATCCTCCTTCTGCCTAACAGTTGACCATAAATCTCAGCATCTGCTTTGATAGTATGCACTGCAGAGCCTTTCAGAGGCCCTCTGTTGTTGGCTCTTAAATTGTTTCCTGTTTTCTCCTTTTTCTGATGTCCATCCTCTTTGCCTTTCTGGATAGGGATTGAGCATTTTACCAGATTCCTCTCTCTTGATTAATTTCTTTATGTGTACAGATTTTAGTAGGTTTATCCTATATTATATGTCTATATCAGTGAGTAGATAACATGTGTGTCTTTTTGCTTCTGGGATAGCTCACTCAGGATGATCCTTTTCCACTTCCCACCCTGCAAATTTCATGATTTCCTTGTTTTTTATTGCCGAATAATATTCCATTGTGTAGCTGTACCAGGCAGCTGGATCAGGGAAAAAATAAATAAATTAAAGTCTTTCTAGAATTCAATGAAAATGAAGACACAAGGTACTCAAACATATGGGACACAATAAAAGCAGGGCTAAGAGGAAAATTCATAGCACCAACTGCCTTCAAGAAGAAATTCGAAACAACTCATTCAAGCAACTTAATGGCTCACCTAAAAGCCCTAGAGGGAAAAAAAAAAAAGCAGACACACCAAAAAGGAGTAGATGCCTCATGAATAATGTCTCCATGTAGTGAGAATCTTCTGAATAAGACCATTAATAACTTATAACCAACTCCCAATGACAATAAACATTTATAACCCCAGAAAACAACCAAAAAGTTACCCTAACCCTCTTACGGGAAACTGGACATTGTTCTCATGGATTTCTTTTTTTTTTTTAAATCTTTTATTTTTTTATTAATTACACTTTATTCATTTTGTATCCTCCCATAAGCCCCTCCCTCCTCCCCTGCCGATCCCACCTTCCCTCCCCTTTCTGCATGCATGCCACTCCCCAAGTCCACTGATAGGGGAGGTCCTCCTCTCCTTCTTTCTGATCTTAGTCTATCAGTTCTCATCAAAAGTGGCTGCATGGTCCTCTACTGTGGCCTGGTAAGGCTGCTCCCCCCTCAGGGGGAAGTGATCAACGAGCAGGCCAATCAGATTATGTCAGAGGCAGTCCCTCTTCCCATTACTATGTAACCCACTTGGACACTGAACTGCCATGGGCTACACCTGTGCAGGGGTTCCAGGTCATCTCCACAAATAGTCCTTGGTTGGAAACAACCCAGATGCCCCTCAACTGAAGAATGGATGCAGAAACTGTGGTACATCTATACAATGGAGTATTACTCAGCAATGAAAAATAAGAAAATCATGAAATTTGCAGGTAAATGTTGGGACCTGGAAAGGATCATCCTGAGTGAGTTGTCCCAGAAGCAAAAAGACACTCACGGTATATACTCACTCATATAAACATACAATATAGAATAAACCCACTAAAAGCTGTACATCTAAACAAACTAAGCCAAAGAGAGGACCCTAACTAAAATGTTCAATCCCCATCCTGAAAGGCAAAGAGGATGTACATCAGAAGAAAACGAAAATAGGAAACAACCTCGGAACCTGCTACAGAGGGCCTCTGAAAGCCAGAAGAAAACAGGAAACAACCTTGAAACCTGCCACAGAAGGCCTCTGAAAGCTTCTGCAGTATAGACTGTCAAAGCAGATGCTGAGCCTGATGGCCAACTGATGGGCAGAGTGAATGGAATTTTATGTAAGAAGTGGGAAATAGTAAGAGCTGGAGGGAACGGGAACTCCACAAGCAGAGCAACAGAACAAGATAATTTGAACACAGGGAACTTCCCTTTCTAACTTTCTTTATCTGCTACCTGGTGTTGGGGGTTGGAATGGTAGAATCAGGTGGAGAAGGGTAGAAGAGGGTAAGGAACTTACAATGTAGCAAATAACAGCTTCATGAGTAATTTTTTTCAGTCAATTAAACAGAATTAGAAACAAATCTCAGTTTTTCAAAAACATAAGAAGCATATGTTGTTGTTTAATTTTCAAATGGGTTAACTTCTAAAAATGACTTTAGGCTGAAAGATGACTAAGCAGGCAAGTTTGGCTGCCAATCTTGATTAACTGAGTTTTGATCCCTGGAACTCACTATGGTGAAGAAGTGGAATAAAATTCTGCAAGTTATCCTCTGACCCGCATAGGCACACTATGGTACATGCTGGAAGATATACAAAACAATAAAAAAATCAATTAATAAATAAAATGTTTTAAAATTCCCTTGATCTTGTCATAATTTATAAGCCCAAGGGATGTGACATAAAATGTGCTCTTTTTCTACTTAAAAATGCATTCTAGATACATTACGGAAATTGAAAAATGGCAAGTTCTAATTGCCATTAGAGGCAAATGATGGGATCTTGATGAGATCATCCTGAGTGAGGTATCCAAGAAGCAGAAAGACACACATGGTATATACTCACTTATAAGTGATTATTAGACTTATCATATAGAATAAACATACCAAAATCTGTACACCTAAGGAAGCTAAGCAAGAAGGAGGACTGTGGATAAGATGATCAATCTTCACTCAGTAAACCAAACGGGAAAGACATCAGAAAAGGGAAAAAAAAACAGGGAAAAGGACAGGAGCCTACCACAAAGGGCCTCTGAAAGACTCTACAGAATAGTACATCAAAGCTGATTCTGAGACTCATCGCCAAACTTTGGGCAGTGTGCAGGGAATTCCATGAAAGAAGGGGGAGAAAGAACAATCTGGAGGGGACAGGAGCTCTACAAGAATAGTAACAGAACCAAGAAATCTGGACCCAGGATTTTTTCTGAGACTGATATTAGAACTCAGTATCATGCATGGAGATAACCTAGAACCCCTGCACAGATATAGCTCATGGCAGCTCAGTGTCCATGTGGGTTCCCTAGTAAGGGGAAAAGGGACTATCTTTGACATGAACCCAGTGGCTGGCTCTTTGATCACCTCCACCTGATGGGAGAGCAACCTTACCAGGCCACAAAGGTAGACAATGAGACAATGAAGCCAGTCCTGTTAGTCCCGATAGGCTGTGATCAGAAGGAAGGAGAGGAGGACCTCCGCTATCAGTGGACTTGGAGAGGACATGGGAGAAGAGGGAGGGAAGGTGGGATTGTGAGGAAATGAGGGAAGGGGCTACAAAGTGAATAAACTGTAAGTACTATAAACAAAATTAAAAATTAAAAAAAAATGAAAATGGCAAGTTACCTGTGTCTAAAGGTGACTTGTTTCAGAACAAATGCAATGTAAAATATACTGATAGAATTTGTTGGTTTTAAAATATACCCTGCATTTTTTATTTTGTCTAGTAACATTTTCATGAATCTGACTCTTGTTCTTTTATGGCCTATCACCAACTGTTCTTTTTCTCTCAGAGCATGGTCAAACATTTCCTATTCAAATATATTAAATATATTCTCTCCTACTGGGAGCCACATCCTAGTCTATTTATTTTAAATAACTTGCCTTTGTTTTCATCAACAATTTTTTTTTGTTTCAGTCAAATATCATTCCCTTAAACAAGTTTTTTTTCAACTGACAGTCCTATTTTAAATTATACTAAAATCATCTATCATGATCATTAATTAGAAAAAAGCATTTTCCTCAGCAGAGCATTCTGTATCTTACTTTCATTTATTTATTTATTTATTTATTTATTTATTTATTTATTTATTTATT
>NW_026596240.1:3899722-3925327 GCF_907164565.1 Psammomys obesus | reverse complement strand
ATTTATTTATTTATTTATTTATTTATTTATTTATTTATTTATTTATTTAACGTTTTGTGGTAGTTGCATAATAATGGTCCCTCTAGGTTTGCATATTTCAGTGCTTGGCCATTAGAGAGTGATGCTACAGTAAAGGGATTTTGAGGCATGATCTTACTGGAGGAAGTGAGTCATTGGGCAGGTGCTTTGGGGTTTCAAGCTCAATCCATATTTTAATATATAATGATATGTTTTAAATTAATTCTTTTGGAAATTTATACAATATATTTTAATAATATCCACCGTCAAACATCTCTTAGAATGCCTACAACACATTCCATTCCCAATTTTAGTTAATTTTCCCCCAGAAGGAAGTAGGAGAACACACTGCTGCCTGAGGAACAACTGGCAGTTGATGGCTGCTGAGGTGAAGAGGATCATTTTTCTTTGGGATGTAGACATGCAACAATGAATGGCTCTACTAGTATATACATATGTCTCACACTAATTTGACTCAGTGTGTTTTTAAAAGGAAAACACATTACAGTTTTTAGGAAATAATTAGAGTAAGTGAAGAAAAAGAGTAAAAGTTAATGTGTGACTTTAGTCTAAATAAGAATGTATGTATCAGTTTTATTAACTGTCAGAGCATGGATTTTGTGTTTCTTGCTGTTATGAATATTAATGTTATTTTCATAGAGGGCATAAAATAGTTCAGCAGATGCTGAGACTCATCACCAAACTTTGGGCAGAGTGCAAGGAATCTTTTGAAAGAAGAGGGAGATAGAAAGACCTGGAGGGAACAGGAGCTCCACAATGAGAGCAACAGAATCAAAAATATTGGCTCAGGGGTCATTTCTGAGACTGATACTCCAACCAAGGACCATGCGTGGAGATAATCTAGAACCCCTGCACAGCTATAGCTCACGGTAGCGCAGTCTCCAAGTAGGTTTCCTAGTAAAGGGAACAGGAAATGTCTCTGACATGAACTCAGTGGCTGGCTCTTTGATTACCTCCCTCTGAGGGGGAAGCAGCCTTACCAGGCCACAGAAGAAGACAATGCAATCAATCCTGATGAGTTCTGATAAACTAGGGTCAGATGGAAGGGGAGGAGGACCTCTCCTATCATTGGACTTGGAGAAGGGCATGGGAGGAGATAAGGGAGGTAAGGTGGAATTGGGACAAAATGAGGGAAGGGAGTACGGTGGGGATACAAAGTGACTAAATTGTGATTAATATAATAAATTAATTAAATTAAAAATATAAAAAATAAATTAAATTAAAATATAAAAATAAATTAAATTTAAAATATAAATATATAAAAATTAATTTTAATTGAAATTTTAAAAAGAAACCTAAAATTACATGATACAGGTAGAAAAGCTTTCTCACTTTTTGATTTTATTATCTGGTCCTAGTTGTGTAGCTAACAAGGACCATGAGGCTGTGTACATATACTTGTGGGAACACATACTCATATGTATGTGTTTGTGTGAATTTTTGTGTGTTAATTCATCTATATATGTGAGGTGATTTATTATTATTGTATTGCTGTCATAGGAATTAATAATGAACAAACAAGATATGGAACAGTGAAGAGTTTGTTTTGGCTTATGGAAACTGAAAGACATATGGAATTAGCATTGTGTTATAAGCTCTCAGTGAATGTCCTCAGTGATTTTCTTTCTCCAGCAAGCTTCTGCATACTAACGGATCCATATCTGCCCTAAACAGGACACTAAGTATAGACCAATATTCAAACACATGAGCCATGGGTTTAATGATTAATGTTCCTACAGCACAGGGGACAACAACTTTTTGATATTTAATTGAAACCGCTAGCTGTTATGTGAGACTTCTTTATATTGATCCTTTTATTGTTTTTTTTTTTCAACAATCTGAATGAAGTTAAGTGGAAATAATGAGAAGCTAGCTGCTACAAAAGCATAACCTTGACGGCTGCTAGAGTAGACATGTAAATAAGATCCCAGGTGTGCTCTGAGTAGATTCTGCCTCAAATCTTTCTTGTTGTGAAGTATTCACTTTCAGAACCGCTCACGTGAGACTCAGAACTGCACCAACTAAAACTCTCTACCTTATGTTTTGGACTACCAATTCACAAGCTTCCCATTCTAACCATTGCTGATCTCTCTGAGACAGTAATTCAAGCAGGTTGATGTAAAATCTGTCACTTTTATTTGTAAGAATACAAGTTGCAAATCTCAAGTGGTAGAAACAGATTTTTCTCTTATGGGTTAAACTGCAGCTGTCATTGGCTGAAAGTTGACAGTTTCTTTTTCCTTAGTTTGTTTTCTTTCTATATTTTGTTGTATTTCACTTCATAATCCTATATCTCCCTGCTTTCTGTTTCATCTCTTAAAAATCTTAAACATCTCTCCATATTTTCTTGTTTTCTTCCTCTGTCTCCATTCACACAACCCAAGTCTTTTACAGACTTTCTCCATCTTGGTTTCTCCCTTCTTTTCTATGTCCGTGTCTGCTGCTTATTCTGTCCTTCCATGGCTTTCTTCCTTTTCCCTGGCCTGCCTCCCCTCCGCTTCCATTTTCTTGATACCTCTTTTTCTCTGGAAGTTTCTGATTTGTATAATTATCTTTTTGTATTATTGAGACTTGTACGAGATAATGCACTCAGTGTTGATAAAGGATATTGTGATGCTCCAGAGATGGTTCAACACTTAAAAGTATTTACTAATATTACAGAGGACCTGAAGGTTCCATAAAGGTCTTTGTACTACAGACATACACTAGCGGAATCTGGAATGTTAACCACACAAGGTCCTTCCTTCAAAGAAAGGAATGCAACACCGTTATCTGCCCAGAAAGCTGGAGCAGAAGAACTTTCCAGCCTGATGACTTTTGAACTATCTGTGTGGCCAGAGACTTTGCCAGCAACCCCTTATAATAATCCTGTTTTCCTCAATCTATACAACCTGTCCTCACTGATTTTAGCAAAGATTTTTGATAAAGTCATGCCCAATTTGTATTTTAGCTTACTTTATTGCTCTAAAAGATTCATGTTCACTTTTTTGTGCATGTAGAATTTAATTATAACAAGAATATTTTCCACTAAGTTTTACCATGCTAAATTTGTCTAAAATAAGCCACTCAGGGTCAAACTCGAGAAGTTTAAACCATTGCTGGATACTGAGTTCTGTTAAGCCAAACTGCCTTCTAGCCCATGGTAGCCCATTACTGTGATCACAATGAAGGTCACAGAGATCCCCACAATGATACAAATTTAGTTTCCAGCACTGTTGGCCTGCTCAACACTGCAACACTAAAATATATATGCATATATATATCATACATATATAATATATATGTATATCATATCAGACAACATTCACACATTATCAGAGAACCTTCTACTTGAAATAGATGGCAACAATTAACAACAAAACCAGTGACTGACCAATGTACAAAGAATAAAATACTGTGAAGTGTTCATATATATATATATATATATATATATATATATATATTCTTTAGATAGATATCCTGTATATAGATAGATAGATATCCTATATATGTAAATATCATATATATAGATAGATACATGTATATAGTTATCCTATATATAGATATTTATATATACAAATATATTAAGTGATATACACACACACATATATATATACATATATATACACATAGATATACATATCCTATATTATGTATATATAGATATACATATCCTATATGTATATCTCTCTATATATATTAATATAAGATAGATAGATAGATAGATAGATAGATAGATAGATAGATAGATAGATAGATAGATGGATAGATGTAGATAGATAGAAGATAGATAAAGATATCATATGCTCCCTTCAAGGATCATGGATCTTCAAGGAAGAGTAGACAGAAGACTGTAAGATCCAAAGTTGTGGCATAAAAAAAAAGGAAAGAGTATTTACAGACACAGCATGAAGGTTGCATATATGAACTCACAGCATGTGTAACTGTATGTACTAGTTTCAAACTGTACAAAATCACAGCAGAAGATGGAAAGAAGACAGAATATCCCACCACTAGCTGAGGAGCTCCTGAAATTTGATAGCTTATGGGAGAGAAAGCTGCAGTTTTCATTAATAGTGTAATCCCCTGGTAGGTTAAACATACACCAAGGCAGCCCCCTCTCAGAACTGGTTTTGTACATGAACAGAATGAAATGGTGGAGGACAAAGGGGACATATGGGTAAGTAAGAGAGTTCAGGGAGTAGGGTGATTATGTTTCACCCAACTGTATAAAACTGACAAAGAACTGAAAGAAATAGAGTTTGAAAAAAAAATCTAAAAAGAAGAGAGTTAATGTCTATTGGTTCAGGACTCACTCCAATTTAAAAAATATAAGAGAAAAATGTGTTTTAGAGAAAATGAGATGTGCAGAACATTACACAGCAAATGGCTTGTTACTAATTTAGCGACTTTAGAATGCCATTGAGTATAATTAATACACTTGATTTGAGAGGCCAGTGGTTCTTTACTCAATTGACTGTGTGTTTGAATCCCATGAGCCTTGATCTTGTATAAAATCACTGGAATTAAAGTATCTATGATTGCCAAGTATAGTATTTATTTGTAAAGTCCCATGAATGATTATAAAATTCATTCCTTATTAAACATGATAAACCTGGTAAGGCATCCATAATTGAGCATCCTCCAGCACTAAAATAGACACGGTAAGAGACTTGCTCGTTTTTATATTCCACATCCAACTTTCTGTGGAGAAAGGAGGAGTCCTGGGAATTTTCAAACTAGCTCTCTTCATCTCTTCCACTTATGTGTCTCTCACCTACTATCCACCTTAGAGGACTCATTACTTATGAGACTTCCTCTATACTCTATTAGAAATGGTTGATATGTATCCTTGATAGTATCATGAGCTTTACAACTATCAAATTTTTGTATGTTCCCATTATGGGAATTTTATAAAAATGAAAATTTGGAGTCAATAATTCTGCTAGATCAAAAATTCTTTTGTTAAATACTGTTTTTATTATGTGGATATTAGTCTATGACCACTTTTGGAACAGTCATTGTCACAAGCACTCATTGATGGCCTGTCCACTCCTTTGTTAATGAATTAGATTAGCATTTCTTCATTGTTTTTTAAATAAGTTTTGAACAGCTATCATACCTTGGCTTCTATTAGAAATAGAATATAGATGGTAAGAGAAATGATAGAGAAAAATAGGTGATGGATAAATAATTGTTAGGTGGACTAAGAAATGGGCTCTGCTCTTAAGAACAAATGATAATGTAACAGGAAAAAAAGTCATATGCCTATAAGCATTCTACCATTTTGATAACTAGAATAATTATGAGGACATGAGAAACAGCTCAGTTTGTTCTTTTAAAACAAGTAGAAAAGAGAAGCATGCAGCTGCCCACTAAAAGAAACAATGAAGGAGACTTTAAGGGAAAAGAAAATGTATAAAGCTTGGATTCTGGACAAGAAAGGTCAATAAGAGAGGTTTATAGTTAAAAAGAATAACATACTATTTCAAAATAAGGTGATGAAAATGGATGCCTAAATCTGTGCTACTTCTCCTCCCTACTATGGACTTCTAGAAAATAAAGAAAACTGTTTTCCAGTCTAGCCTCTTCTTGACATATAGCACATAAATTATAAGCATCTGCTGATTTATGCATACCAAAAAGTGGGAAGAGATAATACAGCATACACTTAGCATGTTAAAAGGGTTAATGAACTAAAAGCCTCAGAAGAAATGAGAAGCTCTGGACAAGAAAGTTGATTTAACCAATAACACATGAGGTTGTTAGGTTACTAGTTAAAATAACCTATTTGAGTTATGTATATACCACTTTGAGACAGCAGAAGGTCTAACATTCAGATGGAGTCTGTTATCTCTATAAGTCCCCCTATTTATACTATAAACCTCAAGTACCTCAGGCTACATGCACAGTCTCCACTTCTGTGGTGAGACTGCTGTCCTTCAGTTGCTTTGATTAACAAAACAGTTCTGATTCCAGAGATGCCTGTCTGTTTTCTTTGATTTCCCTGTCCCCTTTCCCAAGCACTGTCTAACAATGGTCAATCAATAAAAAGGAGAATTTATTTTTAGACATTATGAAATTACTAGAGATATAGTGAGATAATAAAAGTCTCGTTGTGAAAGTATGTTTTCTAACATATCTGTCCATATGTGTTTTTCTAAGCAAAGCTTAAAACAGAACCAAGGTTTCAAGAGAAGGTATGAATGAAGACTTAATCCGTAGACAGAAAAAGATACATTAAATGACTGGAACCTGAATAATTCAACCAAATTGTTGTACGGTAATTTTACAAACTGTAAGGTATCTTGGATGTGCTGTCCTTATTATAGTAAAGAGATATCAAGATAAATTTATGAATAATTAATTGTTTCTTAATTATAAATACATATGTTGGTTTTGGATACTACTTTCAGGTTTAGGTATTGGATTCTGAGATAAGGGTTATAATGTTCTGATAAGATATCTATACTCTGTATGTATATACACACACACATTTTACTGACAATGCACGTTAAAACATAAATTTCTTAGTTAAATAGTATAAATTTCTAGGTGACTCGGAAGTGACTATAACGTCTTACAAACTATATAATTATTGAAAATTAGTAAACTGATTTTATTTCCCAAGGATAGCTGTTATATGATAAAGACATACAATGAGAATGATTTCCTGTATTTTTGCATGTAAATTAGCAGTCATGCCACCTATAAATTTTCTTTTTGTTTTGCTTTAGAACTCCTAAGTATAACATTGAACTCTTGACACTCCTGTATTTTCCTCCTTCCTGGTAGATGTGATTATAGATACATTCCTCTATGCCTGGTTGTTTAGATTTTGCTTATTATGTAAAATGAATTTTCATACTACTATATTCTTAGGCTATAACTAATTTTGTTATCACCTAGAACACTTACTTTTTGTTATCACTTACTTTGGGGTAAAGTGAAGGGGGATGATCTATACTGTTGCCCAAAACCAAATTGATGGTGGCATCCAGGAAGCCATAGTAATCAAAACCACCCTGAGATTTAACCTTACACCCATCAGAATGGCCAAGATCAAAAACTCAAGGAACAACATATGCTGGAGAGGTTGTGGAGAAAGGGGAACCCTTCTCCACTGCTGGTGGGAATGTAAACTGGTACAACCACTCTGGAAATCAATCTGGCGCTTTCTCAGACAACTAGGAATAGAGCTTCCTCAAGATCCAGCCATACCACTCCTAGGCATATACCCAAAAGAGGCTCAAGTACACAAAAAAGACATTTGCTCAACCATGTTTGTAGCAGCTTTATTTGTAATAGCCAGAAGCTGGAAACAACCCAGATGCCCCTCAACTAAAGAATGGATGCAGAAACTGTGGTATATCTATACAATGGAGTATTACTCAGCAATGAAAAATAAGGAAATAATGAAATTTGCAGGTAAATGGTGGGACCTGGAAAGGATCATCCTGAGTGAGTTATCCCAGAAGCAAAAAGACAGGAATGGTATATACTCACTCATATAAACATACAACATAGAATAAACCCACTAAAATCTGTACATCTAAACAAACTAAGCAAAAGAGAGGACCCTAACAAAAATGTTCAATCCCCATCCTGAAAGGCAAAGGGGATGAGCATCAGAAGAAAAAGAAAATAGGAAACAACCTCAGAACCTGCTACAGAGGGCCTCTGAAAGCCAGAAGAAAACAGGAAACAACCTTGATACCTGCCACAGAGGGCCTCTGAAAGCCTCTGCAGTATAGACTGTCAAAGCAGATGCTGAGCCTGATGGCCAACTGATGGGCAGAGTGAATGGAATTTTATGTAAGAAGTGGGAAATAGTAAGAGATGGAGGGGATGGGAACTCCACAAGGAGAGCAACAGAACAAGATAATTTGAACACAGGGAACTTCCCAGAGACTCATACTCCAACCAAGGACTATTCCTGGAGATAACCTAGAACCTCTGCACAGATGTAGCCCATGGCAGTTCAGTGTCCAAGTGGGTTACATAGTAATGGGAAGAGGGACTGCCTCTGACATAATCTGATTGGCCTGCTCTTTGATCACCTCCCCCTGAAGGGGGAGCAGCCTTACCAGGCCACAGTAGAGGACAATGCAGCCACTTTTGATGAGAACTGATAAACTAAGTTCAGAAAGGAGAGGAGAACCTCCCCTATCAGTGGACTTGGGAAGTGGCATGCATGCAGAAAGGGGAGGGAGAGTGGGATTGGGAGGGGAGGAGGGAGGGGCTTATGGGGGATACAAAATGAATAAAGTGTAAGTAATAAAAAATAATAAAAAGAAGAAAAATAAAAAAAATAAAAATAAAATAAACTGATAAAAAAAATCAACAATCAATAAAAGCATCCCCACAAAACTGAAAATTAAAGGACACCATCATTTGTACAAACAGGCAGTATACAAGATACGAAAATACTTGTGCCAACTACACATTTGATACATGGAAAATACACAAAATACATAAATATTTCAAAAAATTAATGTAAAAAACAACCCAATAAAATATAATACAGATCTAAATACACATTTCTTAAAAGTAGAATTCAAATGACTGAGAAACATGAATCAATGGTCAACATCTTTAGTTATCATGGAAACACAAATCAAAACTACTTTGATATTTCATTCTGTACCTGTAAGAATGACTGAGACTAGTAAAATAGGTGACAGTTAATGTTGGTGAGGATGTGGAACAAGGGGAACATCCAACCATTTTTAACAAGGTGCAAACATTTGCAGCCACTATAGAAATCAATGTGATGGTTCCTCAGGATGATAGGACTCAATATATGTCAAGATCTAGTTATACCAATCTTGATTATATTTCCAAAAGATATTTCATTCTACCACAAAGACACTTCTTCAAACATGTTCACTTCTACTCTATTTATAATAGGCAGAAATTTAAAAAAATAATTCTAGATGTCCCTCAACAGAATAATGAACTTTTGAAATGTGGCACACTTTTCACAAAATAAAAGACTATTTAACCATTACAAATAAATTTAAAAGTCACAGATAAGTGAATGGAACAAAAAAAAAATCATCTCAAGTCAGGTATTTCAAAGAAAGACAAATATCAATGATAACCAAGATACAATTGTAAAACTTCAGAGGGTAAGTGGAGAGGAAAAACAAACGAACAAACAAACAAACAGTGAGGAACAGATAGATCTCTGTAGGGAACTGTAACAGAATAGTTATAATTGGATGTTGGAGCTGTAACCAGAGGATCAAGTAAGTAGTGGGAAGGAACAGGTGGAAAGGGCCTGGAATACAGGGAAAGACAGATTAAATTAAGGACTGTTTGAGGAGTAGAATGGAAACCCAATCTGGTAGAAGCTTTGCAAAGTACATTAACATATGAAGGTGACCTGAATAAACTTGCCAAATATTGGAGGACACAGACCCCCAACTTGACATCTCTTGTCATCAAATGAAGCTTGTAGCACTTGTGCTGGCTTATGTATAAAAGTGGGTTCTTGTCCAAAAGGATTCCATAGGAACCCCCAAACAACCCATGTTAGTGCCAAGTCTGTGGGTTGTGCTTCACAAACTGACAGCGAGGCCCTATTGCTGAACAACACTTACAGAATTGAATGAACATGAAGAATTTGAGTTGGTGGAACCTTCTCCTGAATATAATAACATATTTGGTACTAAGCATGCAGGAAAGTACTCTGCATGTTTCCAAAGGAGAAACATAAACACCAACATAGCCACAAACTGTTTGGTCAACAATTGTGTCCTGCCTATGAGATATGCTATCATAATGTGGGAGTAACCAATTAAAATCTAGTTTGACTTAAGGCGCACTTCACAAGATGGAGCTCAAAGATGATAGCACTTAGGTGGTCAGGAACCTAAGACTACATATCCCAAGGGCTTAGGGTAAAACAAAACACTACTGTTCTAAAACACAAAAATGTGTCAGTAAAACAACTACTAATTATTTTCTGCTACATTCATAGATCAGGGTGTTGTTCAACCATCATTAGAGAAGCTCCCTCCTGCAGCAGAGAAAAACAAATATGGAGATCCAAAGCCAGAAAATATGCAGATACTGAGAGACCTTGGAATACTCAGCCCTACACAGGATGTTTCTATCAAATCCTTCTCCTTTTGGCTCTAAGAACTTGGCAGAAGAGGAAGTGGAAAGAGCATAAGCACAAAAGAAGAGGAAGAACACAAAATAAACAAGGACCTCTAAATCAGCATATTAGATGGACACCAAGAAGACAAGGCCCTCTAACTCAGCATGTCAGGTGCACATGTGAGCTCAGAGATTGAGGCCCCATGCACTGGTTCTGCACTGGACTTCACCAATTGGGGTCCTTGAGCTGAAGAAGTGGACACATCCCTCAATATCTATCCTAGAGGCTCTATCCAATTTATAATCACTTGAAAACCAACCAACCAACAAACAAACCTCCATAACTATTTTCCCCTGAGGAAGTCTCACTGCCGAAACAGTCAGTTGTTAAGGGTATGATGCATGTGGAGCAGCGGACGGCTGGCAGAAAATAAATCAAACCTCATCCTGGATGTACTTGTCTCATTATATTCTGTCTCAACTATTTACTTTCCTTTTATTATACATACATGTGTGTGTGTATACATACATGCATGCATATGCCACATGTTCACTCTTTTTGACCTACAAATATTCTTCCAATACATGTTATAGCTTCTAGTTTACTGTTTTTATGGGATTATCGAATGTGAGAATAAGCGGTTCTGTTTCTTATCCATTCTTTGGCATGTTTCCTTGTTTTTTTTGTTTTTCAATTCTAATAGGTTCATTTTGTTTTATCTTATTTTATTATTTTCATTCTATAGAATTATGTACATTTTCTTTATTATTGTTAAATTTTATTCACTTTATATACCAGCTGTAGCCCCCTCCTTCCTTCCCTCCCAATCCCACACTCTCCCTCAGCTCCTCCCTGCCTCTCTCTAAGTGCACTGATGGGGGAAGTCTCTTCCCCTTCCATCTGACCCTGGCTTATCAGGTGTCTTCAGGACTGGCTGCAATGTCCCCCTCTGTGGCCTAGCAAGGCTGCTCCTCCCTCGGGATGTGGGGGGAGGTCATTTTCTAATGGGAGACAGAAAGGAGGTAGATATGAATGAACAGGGAGGTAAGGGGGAACTGGGAGGAGTAGAGGGAGAAAAACTATAATCAGGATATACTATGAAAAACGATACTGTCCTCTGTTAAAAAAAAAAAAAAAGAAAAGAAACGAAAGAAAGAAAAATTTTTCTTTAAATTGGCTCTATGAAAATGATCTTTATGATAAGTTGTGATCACTATTGGAAGTTAAAATCACCTTTAGTGATTGATTTATAAGATCATCTCAAATACTGCACCTACCACAGTATAAGCAATGGCTTTTACATTTATCTTTTAGTTTTAGCTAATTATTGTTTTTTTTTTCTCTCCATTTTTGTAACCATTTTATTTCTATAAGCCGCATATATGTTTTTCTGAAGATTAAAGTGACATTCATGAGTAGCAAAGTTACTGGATTATTAGTCTGTAACCTGATTTGTTGTTTTAAATAATTGAAAATTCAGTATTTTATAAACTGCAAGTTTGTTGTTGTGTTATCCCTCACTTCCCTTTTTGAAATAAGTTCTCATGAAGACTAGACTGACCTTAAACTTAAATAAATCTGCCTGCCATGGCTTCTTGAGTGTTGGGATTAAACAGCAGAGTACAGGGAATCTTATGAAAGGAAGGAGAGACAGAAAGACCTGCAGGGAACAAGAGCACCACAAAGAGAGCAACAAAACCAAAAAAAATCGTGGGCACAGGGGTCTTTTGTGAGACTGATATGCCAACCAAGGCCCATGCATGGAGATAACCTAGAACCCCTGCACAGATGTAGCTCATGGCAGTTTAGTGTCTAAGTGTGTTCCATAGTAATGGGAAGAGGGACTGTCTCTGACATAATCTTATTGGCCTGCTCTTTGATCACCTCCCCCTGATGAGGGAGTAGCCTTACCAGGCCACAGAGGAAGACAATGCAGACAGTCCAGATGAGACCTGATAGACCAGGGTCAAAGGGAAGGCAAGGAGGACCTCCCCTACCAGTGGACTGGGGGAGGGCCATAGGAGAAGAAGGAAAGGGTGTGGAATAGGGAGGGAATAAAGGAGGGGGTAAAACTGGGATACAAAGTGAATAAACTATAATTAATAAAAAATATAAATTATTATTTTTTTAAAGTAGAGGGCAATTTACCCATATCAGAACACAAATGCTTTTTAATAACCCAGAGCTAATCACTTATCAAGGTGTTGATTAATCTAAATGTTTTACAAATTTTTTAAATATTTTTATTATTATTATTAATTACACTTTATTCAATTTGTACCCCCTATAAGCCCCTCCCTCCTCCCCTACAGATCCCACTCTTCCTCCCCTTTCTGCTTGCATGCCCCTCCCCAAGTCCACTGATTTGGGAGGTCTTCCTTTCCTTCTTTCTGATCTTAGACTATCAGTTCTCATCAGAAGTGGCTGCATTGTCCTCTTCTGTGGCCTGGTAAGGCTGCTCCCCCCTCAGGGGGAGGTGATCAAAGAGCAGGCCAATCAGATTATGTCAGAGGCAGTCCCTCTTCCCATTACTATGTAACCCACTTGGAAACTGATAACAGCTTTGGTGAACAGTATGATTGCTACCATGAAGTGTTCTGTAACTTTTTCTTTATCTTTGTGCTTATGTTACAAGTTTTTATCTAATAAAGATAGCTGAACATTGAAGATGAGAGAGAATACAAAATATTTCATTGTTCTCCATAATTCACTATTTTGCATGCATTATCTCAGTTCTCCAGAAATACTCTGGAGAGCTTAAGTGGGAAATATCCATTCTTGATATTTACAGTGATTAATTCGTGTTCTCAGCTGACTTATTTAGTTGATGTTATAAAAATTCTCCATGTAATTTTGCATAATTAGGGTGGGTGATGACAAACGAATACACACTTATATGCCCTTTCCATCTCTTTGCAGGCTAATCAAGTTCAGGCTCAGGAAGCAGGAACTAGAAAGGACTCTAAACATCTGGGAGCAAAGTGTTATGAATGGTAATTCTATAAGCAATAAAAAAATCTATAAGCAATAGAACCTTGAATCTATATCTCAAAAATTCTCCTTTTTCTAGTCCACGACCTATATTTTTTGTATAAAATATATTTGGGGGACTTCACTTGTCTCTATTATTCCTGGTAAAAATTTAGGCCCAAATTAATTTATTTTACTGGCCATAGTTTTACTATGTAATTCTTTGCCTTTTACGAAGTGGCAGCATTTTCTTCTTTGTCCATTTTTTTCAAATATTTCTAATGTTATTGCTGATCCCTTCATTTTATTATTGTTATTATTCATCACATTTTTAACCCCTTCCTTCACTTCAGCACTTTTTGTTGATGCAAATGAGAAATAGGTTAAAAATTAGAGTCCCTTCCTTTCTGTTCCTACAGGAACCACACGCTACCCATAGGTCATGGTTGTGGCCAAGATTTTCAGTTTGTTCTCCCAGAGTTTTCTTTATTAAAAACCTAAGTCAAGAAGAAGACTATTCACCTATACTTTTTTTATTTCATTTTATTTATTTAGATGAGATTGTAAAGTTCTTCTTTATCATAGATCTGTGGTTTCTGAAAAAAAAAATGAGTCATGTGCCTTCCAGATGATAAGCTTTGAGTCATAACATATGACTCCCTGAGCCTAGAGATATGCTTCTTGGTTAAAAGCACATCTGCTCTTCCAAGTGATCCACGTTAAACCTCCATGTTTAAACATGGACGCTATAACAATCTGTAAACCTGTTTCCATTAGACCCAATGTCCTCTTCTGACATTCACAAGCATAGCACACAAACATACATGCAACACACAAAGACACATAAAAAAATCAATATAAATAATCTAAATCTGTGCTTCATTAGTTTAAAACAAGTTTAATACTAAACAGCTCAGATGTACCTATGTTTTAGGCCCTTCTGAACACTTCTCTTTAGTAAAATGTCTGCCTTTGTGCTCATGGCATTAGCCACACAAGTGTCACTTCTAGAAGGAAGGATTCCTTTCCAAACTCTGAGTCCTGAGTATATATTTGTATGTCTCCTTTCAGTTTTTTTTCTTCCAGTTAGCCTGCTCTTGGCGGTTCTCAGCATAGGACAGGTTTTTTATTTTCTGCTTGCATAAAATTTTCAGTACATTTTTGTCCTTTCTGAAAAATCACATAGATACATATATACAAAGATCCTTCCACAAACATTGTATATTCTAATTTCCATATCTCTGGTTTCTACTGAGCTGGCTCATTCATTCATTCTGATTCAAGCTTAATGTCCTAAACAAGTGATTATCTAAAAATAGGCACATCCTTCTTCCAGAGCATGCAATATGGATTAGATAAAAATTTGTCAAATCATTAGTTAATAATTTTTCTTGACATTATAAATTTAAATATATATGTTCTTGTGGCTGAAGACATGGCTCAGTGGTTATGAGTACTTGCTGCTTTGCTGCTCTTGAAAGAGGACCTGGTTTCAGTTACCACATTAAATACACATTAAAAACTCTCTCTTTCTCTTTCTTTGGAACATACATACATATAAAATAAATAAAATGAATTTTAAATATATCTCTTCTTTGACTTCTTGTTTGTCCTCAATGTGAATCCAGGCCACATCATCAATACTGTGCTTGAAAATCATTCAGTAAATTCTAAAATTCACAGCTTAGGAATTTCATTTTATACAAAAGAATATAATTTAGTCACAAATAAAGATGCTATGAATTTCTAATTTAGTCCCTCAAAATAATTATATGTGGTACCCAAATTTCTGTTTGCACACTTAGCTTAATATTTTCCTCTCATGTCCTGACAAATTCTTCCAGCTTCTACTAGCTACTTGTTTCATTTTACTTACATTTTTGCATATATTTGTTGTAATTGTACGATGCACTGTACCAAGATCAGTATTGATTAAACCACCACATTTGGGCACAAAATCATCCAGAGTTAATATGTAATTACTTCTCTAAGTAACAGTCTTTGTTGTAAAACTACCAGAAAAGCATCATAATGAGACACATTATTTTCTAAAATGAATATATACCAATAAAACAGTGTGTAAAATAAGAAAACAAAACGTTTTATGTTATATATTTAAGAACTTACATACAAACAACACAAAAAAATCAAACAATTATATAATTACACTACATGGAAAACTAAAACCTAAAACAAAATGTTTATTCATGATCTAAAATTTATCCAAATAGAATTTTAGTTTCACATCAAAATACTGAAGGGAAAATAATATTGGATAATTTCCACTAGGCATGATTTAAATTTTCAACACTACAGGGTATAGTATTATTAAGATAATATTTCATAGTTTCTTTTTAAATAAAAATGTAATCTATTCTTGAAAAGTAACTATGTTTTAGATATAACATGAACAAGTCTTAATGAATTAGCTTAATTATCTTCAAGTGAGATACACTTATATTAATAATTTAAATTTATTTTTTATTCGCTTTACATCCTGAGCATAGTCTCCTCCCCTGTCATATCCCAGTCCCACCATCCTTTCTTCTACCTCTTCCCCCCATCCACCTCCTCTACTCCTTAGAAAGGGGGAGCTCTCCTCTACTACCATCTGACCCCAGCCTATCAGATATCATTAGGACTGGCTGCATCCTCTTCTTCTGTGGCCTGGGAAAGCTGCCCAGCCAGGTGGAAGTGATCTGAGAGCAGGCAACTAAGTTCATGTCAGAGACAGCCCAAGTTTACCATACTAGGGAACCCTCATGGAGACTGAGCTGCCTATCAGCTACCTCTGAGCAGGAGTCTTCTCCATGCATGGTCCTTGGTTGGTGCATCAGTCTCTGCAGAGCCCCCTGGGCCCAGATACTTTTCTTTGTCTCCTTATGAAATTCTTGTCCACTTTAGGTCCTTCTATTGCTCAACTTTTCCCTAAGACTTCATGCACTCTGCTCAAAGTTTGGATATGAATCTCAGCCTCTGCTTTAATCCCCTACTGGGTGGAGTCTTTCAGAGGACTTTTTGGTAAGCTACTGTCCTGTTCCCTTTCTTCAACTGCTTCTGTTGTCTATTCTACTTGCCCTTCTGAATGGGAATTAAGCATTCTCCCTAGAGTCCTCCTTGTTATTTAGATCTTTTAGGTATGTAGATTTTGGTATGGTTATCCTGTATAAAGCTAATATCTGCTTATAAATGAGTATATTCCATGCATGTGTTTCTGGTTCTGGGTTACCTACCTCAGGATGATCTTTCTAGTTCCATTCATTTGTCTGCAAATTTCATGATTTCCTTATTTTTAAGAGCTGAGTAGGGGTTCGAAGATGATGCTGACCAGTGTGTACCTTATCTTAGAGGCAGAAGATTACAGACTGTGCAACCTGTGGCTGAATCCAAAATACCAACTTTAGTGCTTTTCACATTGGGAGGTGTTTGGGGACAATCAGATCCAAGCCCCCTCTGTCAATCTCCCTGGTCCAGGAGTCACAAACTTTGAGCCTCCTGCTCTTTACACATATCTGAACAAGTGCAGGCCCCCAGTTCCAATAATCCTCCACTCCAGCAGCCAGACAGGAAAAAACTTCCTTCACCCTGTGTCACTGCCCCATTGAGGGCAGCAACTGGATTTCTGGGACAGCATCCCAACCTCCAAACCACAGTTCTGCTGGTCCCTCTGTCGAGACCAATTGGACAGTAATCACACAGTATCCCAGATCCAAGATGATGGAGCCCTGATGAATCGCTACCAGGATATCAGGGTCAACTAGTCCTGTAAGCCACAGCTCAGCTGCCTTCTGAGACACATGAGGAATCTGCAGCTACTACCTGAGGCTGACGCCTTTCCCTCACACATTGCCCTTCAAAGTATTCATGCCCACACACCCTTTCTCTGAGGTACCCACACCCCTGCCCTTCAAGTCACATGCCCCCACCTACTTCTGTGTCACTGCCTGCACCCCTGCCCTTCAAAGGCACCTGCGCCCGGTAACCTGACCTCCAAGGTATCTGCATCCACATCCATGCTATCTCAGGCGTCCATACACCGCCTCTTTCCTTCAAGGCACTAGAGCCTGCACCCTTGTCCTTCAAATCACACTTGCCTGCGCCTCTCCTCTTCAAGGCACATGTGCCTCAGCCAGTGCCCCTGCGAAAAAGACACCTTCACCCACGGGCCTGCCATTCAAGGCACCTGAGCCCACAGCTTGCCTTCAAAAACACACACCCCAGCATGTGTACACCCAAAAAGGCAGTACCAATACATCTCCTCCTGGACCTCTCTTGTCATCCTGAAGACTACTCCAGACACCGGGGACAGGTAGATGCAGATTATGCTGTAGGCTCCAGGAACAAAGAGCCAAGGCTACGGACAATGAGCTAGCTAACAGCCAGTGTAGAAACACAATCAACAAAAACCAGGACATCATGGCTCCACAAGAACTCCCTCCCCCAAATAATGATTATTCTAATGCCGCTAAAAACAAGACAATGATCTTAAATCTATGCTTATGCCTTTATTAGAGGCATATAAAGAGGAAACAAATAAATTTATAAAAGAAATACAAGAAAATGCAATCAAGCAATTAGAAGCCATAAAGGACAGATAGGAAAGCACTATCAAACAGGTTAAAGAATTGAACAAAGCTATTCAAGATGGATTTAGAATCAATAAAGGAAACAGAAAATGAGAAAAACATGGAGGTAGAAAACTCAGAGAAGAGATCAGGAACCACAGAGAAAAAACATTACCAATGGAATAAAAGAGATGGAAGACAGAATTTCAGACATTGAAGACACAATTGAAGAAATCATTACCTCTCTCTCGCAAAAAAATAGTAAAACAGAAAAATACCTGACACAAATCATCTAAGAAATCAAGGACACCATGAAAACATAATACCCAAAATTAATAGGAATAGACTAGATAGATAGATAGATAGATAGATAGATAGATAGATAGATATAGAGATAGATAGATAGATATAGAGATAGATAGATAGATAGATAGATAGATAGATAGATAGATAGATAGATAGATACAGATACAGATACAGATAGATAGATAGATAGATAGATAGATAGATAGATAGATAGATAGATAGATAGATATTTCCAGGCTCTAGGATTCAGAAAATATTTTCATGCAAAACATACAAGAAAATCTTCTCAACCTAAATAAAATTATACCCTTAAATTTAAAAGAAGCTTACAGAACACCGAATAAACTAGCCCAAAAGGATATTCCTCCCTCCACATAATATAAAAAAACTATAGAATATATATATTAAAAGCAACAAGGGAGAAAGGCCAAGTAACATTTAAAGATAAACCTATCAGAATCATACCTGACATCTCAGCAGAGACTACAAAGTCAGAAGGACCTGGGAAGATGTCATGCAGACACTAAGAACCCACAGAAGCCACTATATACAGCAATAATTTCAATCACTATATGGATGGAGATAACAAGATATTCTATGAGAAAAATCAAATTTAAACAATATCTCCAAACAACCAAAGTTCCATAACTTTATTTTTGATAAAATTATTATATGCTTTGAGAATTTTTCCTCTATATATTATGTATAACCACTGTACAATTAATTTTGATAATCAAACTTGGTAAAAGTTCTTTACCTAGAGGAAGAACTGGATCTTGTCTTTTTTTGTCAGTATTACTTTGCCATCTAAGTGAATGTTCATAAAAGTGAGAACATATTTTTTTCAATTACAAATATATATTGTAAATATTTTTATTAATTTTGATAAATTCATATATATTTGATAATGTTCACTTAGTTCTTAGACTCTTTCCTAATTCAAGAATTTCTCTTTCCCCAGTTTGTATCTTCCTATTTATTTTTAGTAACACATTTGTTCTGATTTGTATTGCCCAAATACTCTTGTTTTTTTATGTCACCCATTGATGTGTGCTTGACCTGTTAAAAGATCATCCATAAAGAAAACTGCATCTCCTCCCCATAAAAGCAACCTCCTGTCCATCACTCTTTTTGCAAGAGTATTGGGTTTGTGAGTCCTTTCCTGCTCAATGATAGAAAGTTGACTGGGTTGACTAGGTTTGACTGTGATGTTCTTCACCCCAGGCAAAAACTTTATTTTGTAAATCAGAAAAAATGCTCAACTTTGCTGAAAAAGTTTAGAGTGGAGAGTTCTTAGATTAGAGCCTCCTAGTTATACACCACTTAAACTTTGTCTTCCATTTATTTACAATTGGAAAACACTATGGAGAAAAACAAGAAATATTTTTAGAGCCTAGAAAATTTCCACGTTTTATTTGTGTAACTGTTAATTCTCTGCCTCTTGTGTTTGCAAAATACGATCAGATAAAATATTAAAAAACATTGCAAAATTTATCACTGATGAATGGATCAACAAATCAATGATTACTATTATCTAACCAGCTGAATTTGCCTAATTTGTATGCAAAGATCTCTTGCCTACCAACAAATGACACCTAGTAGTCATCTAATGCTGTTTTGAAAATTGAGTGCTGTTCAATCAATTTCAGAAAGCAGGAAGTCATCTACAAGCAGGAATTCAAGCAAGGCAAAAGTTCTAGATTGTGGTAAGGCCTCTTTTGACCAACCTTTCAGATTCCAAGTTTGATTAGAATGAAGCTGTCTTGGGCAGTCACTTTTGCAAGAGTCTCAGAGGTTTGTGTTAAGATAATGTGGTTCAAACCAGTATAGTCTAAGGTCTTCCTGAATCAGTTATACCCTGCTGCTTTAAACAAACCTCAGAACCAGAAGCACATCAGCAAAGAACCTTGCTTAGTTTAATAATTTGATGTAAAGGGTCTTAATCACACCTGTGAATACAGATCAATTGGAAGACCAATAAATACACTGGATCTGACATTCAAGGACCTCCCTTCCATGACTTTAAGAAAATAGGCACTTCTGATCCTGAAGCTAAATATGGATTAAGAATATCTTGATATAGCTCTCCAAGATGGTGGTGACCAGTGTACACAATTTCTGAAGGGCAGAAGATATGAAATTCCAAAACTGGTAAGTGCATGGGCAGCTGAAGCCAGAGCATCAACATTGAGGCTTCCTGGGCTAGAAGCGACAACCCTTGAGTTGGGAAAGTTTGGATCCAGGGCCCGTGGACATCTCCTGGGTCTAGAATGGCAAACTCTTCCCTGTAACTTCACAATGCAACAGGGAGCACTGCATCTGGGAGCTCATAACTCCAGTTACTGGGCAACTCCTTGTTTTAAAGGCCACAATGGAATACAATTCTGAGAGTAAAAAACTATGGGCTCTCTGAGTTTACCACTTAGGTCTGCAAGTGAATTCACAGGGCCACTGTGCTTTGCACACCAGCTTGCAAGTGAGTGCACGTGGACCCTCTGTGATTCCCACACATGCCTGCAACTGAGTGTGTGCAGGCATTTTGCACATTCCACAAATGCCTGCAAGTGAGTGCTTCTTCAAAAGAGAGCATGCAGAGCCGCCGACCGGGGTCCCTCTATGCGAGCCTCCATCAATGCATACTTTCTATACACACACACACACACACACACACACACACACACACACTGTGGACAACACAGAGATCTCTGGGATATCATCCACCATGACCAAGGAGGACTTCATCCCAGGCATACAGTGATAGTTTAAAATACGGAAATCAATCAATGTAATCCATCACAGAAACAAACAGAATGAAAAATAAACAAACAACAACAACACGTGATCATCTACTTAGATGCTGAAAGAGTATTTGACAAACCAACACCCATTCATGTTTAAAGTTTTGGAGAAATTAGGGATGCAAGGAACATAACTAAACCAAAATTAAACCAGAGTACACCTGTAGCTGAAAAACAACTTCAGCAAAGTGGCTGGATATAAAATTAACTCAGCACATCTGTAGTCCTCCTATATACAAAAGATAAATAGGCTGAGAAAGAAATTAGGGAAACTACACCCTTTACAATAGCCACAAATAACATAAAGGACCTTGGTGTGACTCTAACCGAGCATGTAAAATACCCGTATGAAAAAAAAAAAAAACTTCAAGTCTCTAAAGACAGAAATTGAAGAAGATATCAAAAGATGGAAAGATCTTCCATGCTCATGAATTGGTAGGATTAACATAGTAAAAATGGCCATCCTGCCAAAAGCAATCTACAGATTCAATGCAATTCCCATTAAAATATCAACACAATTCTTTTTTATTAATTTTTATTTTTAATATTAATCACATGTTATTTACTTTGTATTCCAGCTGTAGCCCCTCTTTCATCGCCTCACAATACTACCCTCCCTCCCTCATTTTCTCCTTGTCCTTTTCCAAGGCCACTGATAGGGGAGTACCTTCTCCTCTGTCATCTGACCCTAGCTTATCAGGTATCTTCAGGACTGGCTGCAATGTCCTCCTCTGTGGCCTAGCAAGACTGCTCCTCCCTTGGGGGCCAGGGAGAGGTAAAGTAGCCAGTCACTGAGTTCATGTCAGAAATAGTTCCTGGTCCCCTTAGTAGGGAAACCCACTTGGATACTGCGCTACCATGGGCTACATCTGAGCAGGGGTTCTAGGTTATATCCATACATGGCCCTTGGTTGGAGAAACAGTCTCATAGAGGACCCCTGTGCCCTGATATATTTTGTCCTTGAGGAGTTCCTGGCCTCTCCTGGTCATACTAACTCCCCTTTTTATCATATGATTTCCTGCACCATGCTGAAGGTTTGGTTATGAGTCTCAGCATCTGCTTTGATACACTGCTAGGTAGAGTCTTTCACAGGCCCTCTCTCGTAGTATGTTCCTGGAATGGTATAGCTGATCTCAAGGTGTTATGTTCAGGAAGTTGTTCAGGAACCAATGAGTTAAAGGCTTTTTCTTACTTTTTCTTCTAATAAATGTAGTGTGTCTGGTTTTATGTTGAGTTCTGTGATCCACTTGGACTTTAGTTCTGTGCAGGCTGATAAATTTGGAACTATTTGCACTTTTCTACATGTAGAAATACAGTTGGACAAGCACCATTTGCTGAAGATGCTGTCTTTTCTTTTTCATTGAATGGTTTTGAATTTGTCAAAAATCAAGTACTTATAGGCATGTGGTCATATTTCTGGATCTTCTATTCATATACATTGATTCATTATTCTGTTTCTATACACTATCATGCAGTTTTAATTACTGTTTCTCTATAGTACAGCTTGAGATCAGGATAGAGATACCTACAGAAGATCTGTTATTGTACAGGATTATTTTAGACAGTTGTTTTTGTTGTTGTTGTTATTTCTTTTTCAAAGTAAAGGCACAGAAAAATGTTTTACAAGCAAACAGACCCAGAAAACAAGCTGGAGTAGGTAGGGTAATATCTAATGAAATAGACTTTCAACCAAAATTAATCAAAAAAAAAAAAGATGAGGAGGAGCAGGACATTCTCATCAAAGGGAAAATCAACCAAGAGTTGTGAAAAATCACAATTCTGACCATCTATACCCCACATAAAAGAGTGCCTATATTTGTAAATGAAACATTATTAAAGCTTAAATCACACATTGATCCCAACATTTTAATATTGGGAGACTTCAGCATCCCATTATCACTAAAGGACAGATAATCTAGACAAAAGCCAAATAGGGAAATAAAGGCACTTACAGAGGTCCTAAATCAAATGGACCTAATTGATGTCTACAGAACTTTTCACACAAACTCAAAAGAGTATAACTTCTTTCAGCATCTCATGGAACCTTCTCCAAAATAGACCATATATTTGGCCACAAAGCAAGCCTCAACAGATACAAGAAGATGGAAATAATCCCCTTTATTCTATCTGACCAACATGGACTAAAGCTGGACTTCAACAACAAAGGAAATAGCAAAAAGCATACAGGCACATGGAAACTGAACAAATCCCTACTCAATGATGACATTGAGGAAGAAATGGATTAAGGAAGAAATAAAGAAATTAAAGACTTCCTAGAATTCAATGAAAATGAAGGTACAACATACCCAAATTTATGGGACTTGGTGAAACCAGTGTTCAGAGGAAAATTCATAGCAGTAAGTGTCTTCAAGAAGAAATTTGTAACATCTCATGCAAACAAATTAATGGCCCAACAGAAAACACTGAAAAAAAAAAAAAAGAAAAAAAGAAAAAGAAGCAGATACACACAAGAGAGCAGATGATGGCTGGAAATAATCAAACTCAGGGCTGAAATCAATAAATAAAAATCAAATAAAACTATTCAAAAATCAATGACACCAAAAGCTGATTCTTTGAGAATATCAACAAGAGAGACAAACCCTTAGCCAAACTAACTAAAAGGCAAAGAGAAACTACCCATATAAATCAGAAATGAAAAGGGGGTCATAACTACAGACACTGAGGAAATCCCAACAATCATTAGGTCATACTACAAAAGACTATACACCAAAAAATTTTAAAATCTAAAGGAAATGGATAATTTTCTTGATAACTTTCATTTAGCAAAATTAAATCAATATCAGGTAAATAGACTGAATAGTTCTGTAACTCTCCAAAGAAATAGAAGTAGTCATTAAAGTCTCACTTCCAAAAATGCCCAGGCTCAGATGGTTTCAGTATAGAATTATACCAGACCTTCAAAGAAGTGTTCACTCAAATTCTCTTCAAATTATTCCACAAAATAGAAACAGAAGGAACATTACCAAACTCATTCTCATTAGGTCACCTTGATACCTAATCCACACAAAGACCCAAAAAAAAAAAGAGAACTTCAGACCTATATCTCTTACGAACATTGATGTAAAAATACTCAATAAACTACTTGCAAACTAAATTCAAGAACATATAAAAGATATCATCCACGACTGTCAAGTAGGCTTCATCCCAGGCATGCAAGGGTGGTTCAATATATGGAAATCCATTAATGTAATCCACCATATAAACAAACTGAAGGAGAAAACCACTAGATCATCTCCTTAGATGCCAAAAAAGCATTTGACAAAATTCAACACCCATTTATGTTTAAAGTCTTGGAGATATCAGGGATATAAGGCACACACCTAAACATATTAATGATGATATAAAGTAAGCCTATAGCCAACATGAAACTAATCGGAGAGAAACTTAAATCAATCCCATTGAAATCAGGGACAAGGCAAGGCTACCCATTTTCTCCAATGCTTTACAAGATGGTACTTGAAGTCCTAACTAGAGTAGTAAGACTACTGGAGTAGAACAAGGGGATACAAATCAGAAAGGAAGAAATAAAAGGATCACTATTTGTAGATGATATGATAGTATACATGAGTATTCCCAAAATTTCAACCAGAGAACTCCTTCAGCTGAAAAACGCCTTCAGCAAAGTGGTTGGATGCAAAATTAACTAAAAAAAATCAGAAACCCTCCTGTATACCAAAGACAAAAGGACCAAGGAAGAAATTAGGAAACAACACCCTTCACATTAGCCACTAATAACATGAAGTACCTTGGTGTGATTCTAACCAAGCCAGTGAAAGACTTCTTTGAAAAAAAAAAAAATCAAGTCTCTGAAGAAAGAAATAGAAGAAGATATCAGAATATGGAAAGATCTCCTGTGCTCATGGATCAGTAGGATTAACATAGTAAATGGCCAACCTGCCAAAAGCAATCTACAGTTTCAGTGTAATTCCCATCAAAATACCAACACAAGTCTTCACAGACCTTGAAAGAAAATTCTCAACTTCATGTGCAAAAACAAACAAACAAAATACCAGAATTTCCAAAACAATCCTGTACAGCAACATATCAACTGGTGGTATCATTATCCCTGATCTCAAGCTGTACTACAGAGCAATAGTAATAAAAACTGTATGATACTGGCACAGAAACAGAATGGTGGATCAACTGAATCTAATAGAAGGCCTAGAAATTAATCCACACACCTATGGATATTAATTATTGACAAAGAAGCCAAAATCATTCAATGGAAAAAAGACAGCATCTTCAACAAATGGTGCTGGACTAACTGGATGACTACATGCAGAAAAATTCAAATAGATCTATATTTATCACCCTGCACAAAACTAAAGTCCAAGTGGATCAAAGACCTCAACATAAAACGAGTCACACTACATCAATTAGAAGAAAATGTATGGAAGAGCTTAGAACTCATTGACACAGGAGACAACTTCCTGAACATAACACAACAGCACAGGCTCTTATGTCAACAATCAATAAATGGGACCTCATGAAATTGAAAAGCTTCTGTAAAGCAAAGGAAACTGTCTTCAGAACAAAACGACAGCCTGGGAAAGGATCTTCACCAACCCTTTATCTGGCAGAGGGCTAGAAAGACACACAAAGTATAAACTCACTTATAAGTGGATAAAAGACATATAACATAGAATAAACCTACACAAATCTGTACACCTAAAGAAACCAAGCAAGAAGGAGGACCATGGGTAGGACGGTCAATCCCCACTCAAAAAAAAAAAAAAAAAAACAAATAAGATGGATAATGGAAAAAGGAGAAAACAGGAAACAGGACAGGATCCTACCACAAAGGCCCTCTTAAAGACTC
>NW_026596240.1:3804745-3899622 GCF_907164565.1 Psammomys obesus | reverse complement strand
GGCACAGGCGACTTTTCTGAGACTGATACTCCAACCAAGGACCATTCATGTATATTACCTAGAATCCCTGCTCAGATGTAGCACACAGCAGCTCAGTATCCAAGTGAGTTCCCTAGTAATGGGAACAGGAACTGTCTCTGATATGAACTCTGTGGCTGGCTCTTTGACGACCACCCCTGAGGGGGGAATAGCCTTGCCCTGCCACAGAGGTGGACAATGCAGCCAGTCCTGATGAGACCTGATAAAGTAGGGTCAGATGAAAGGGGAGGAGGACCTCCCCTATCAGTGGACTTGGAGAAAGACATGAGAGCAGAAGAGGGAGGGAGTGTGTGATTGGGAGAGAAAGTGTGATTGGGAGGGAAAGAGGGAGGGTGCTACAGCTGGAATACAGAGGCAAATAAACTGTAGTTAATATAAAAAATAAAAAAGTAATTAAACACCAAGAAGACATGTAATGCAATTTAAAAATGAGGCACATTGCTAAACAGAGAATTCTCAATAGAGAAATATTGAATGGCAGAGAAACACTTAAAGAAATGTTCAACATCCTTAATCATCAGGAAGATGCAAATCAAAACAACCTTGTGATATCAATTTACACCCATCAGAATGGCTAAGAACAAAAACTCAAGTAACTACATATGCTGGAAAGTATGTGGAAAAAGTGGAACCCTTCTCCGTTGCTGGTAGGAATATAAAATTGTACAGCACTTTGGATATCAATCTGTTCCTTTCTCAGAAAATTGGGAATAGTGTTACCTCAAGATGAGCTAAAATACTCCTGGGCATATATCCAAAACATGTTATATATAACAAGGACATTTGCTCAACCATGTTTGTAGCAGCTTTATTCATAATAGCTAGACTCTGGAAACAACCCAGATGTTCCTCAACGGAGGAAAGGATACAGAAATTGTGGAATGTTTACACAATGGCATACTTCTCTATTTTTTCATGTCTTCTTTTTTTTAATTAGTTATTTTTTTATTAATTAGTTTATTCCCTTTGTATCCTATCTGTAGCCCCCTCCCTTGTCCCATCCTTGTTCTCCATCCCTGCCTCTCCCCAGTCCACTGATAGAGGAGGTTCTCCTCCCCTCTCATCTGATATCACTCTATTAGGTCATATCAGGAGTGGTTGCATTGTCTTCTTCTGTGGCCTGGTAAAGCTGCACCCCCTTCTACTCAATTATTAAAAACAAGGAAATCATAAAATTTGCAGGCAGTTTGTGGGAACTAAAAAAAAAATCATCTTGAGTGGGGTAATACAGAAGCAGAAAGACACACATGGTATGTACTCACTTGTAAGTGAATATCAGCCATGTAATATAGGATAAACATACTAAAATATATACTCTAAAGAAGCCAAACAAGGAAGACCCTAGGGAAGATGCTTAATCCTCATTCAGAAGGACAAACACCATAGAGCTCAGAAGCAGGAGAAGACAGGGAACAGGAGGAAAGCCTACCACAGATGGCCTCTGAAAGACTCTACTGATGGAGTTATGAAAGCAGAGGTTGAGATTCATAGCCAAACTTTGGGGAGAGTGCTGGCAATCTTAGGATAGAACAGGAGATAGAAAAAGCTGAAGGGGACAGGAGCTCCAAAAGGAGACCAACAGAGTCATAAAAACTGAGTCCTGGAGCCTCTGAAAAGAATGATACCTCAACCAAGGACAACGCATGGAGAGGACCTAAAAACCTGGCTCAGCTGCAGCCCATAGACTCAGTCACCAATTGACTTTCCTAGTAAGGTTAGCAGGGATTTTCTCTGGCATGAACTAAGTGACAGGCTATCTTATCACTGTTCCCTGGAGGGTGCAGCCTTGCCATGCCACAGTGGAAGACAATGGAACCAGTCTTGATAAGACCTGATAGGCTAGGGGAGGAGGACCTCCTCTATCAGTGGACTAGGGAAGGGGCATAAGGAGAGGAGGGTGAGAATGGGTTGAGATTAGGGAGGCTGCCACAGCTGGGATACAAGTTGATAAATTATAATAAATGATAATTATAATAAATTTTAAAAAGAATTTCTTAAAATGTGTATTTTTGATGAAATAAGGGAGTCTGGTGTGTAACAAACTTCTGTCTTTGTATTCAGTATACTTTAGGCTCTCAATTTTTATATAATTCAGGCTATGAAAACTACATTGACTCCATGAGATTACAACAATAAAACAGGATTCAAACAGTTCTGACAGGTCACTGTTGAAGGCTGATATGAGGTTGTTCCAACCATTCACTATTCTATGGTCTTCTTTTATTTATTCTCCACTCACTAATTCCTACCCATATTCTTTTATACGTATAATTAAATCCTCATCTGAAATGTCATATTCCTTAAAAACTTAAGACATCATTTCTCTCCCCTCTCTTCTAAGAACTGGACAACTTTTCTGTTTTTTTTTTTTAATTATTATTAACCCCCAAAATTTATCAAACTTGATGATTTACTCATTCCTGTTATTGTATGGCTTGTGGTTTTATGGTGGATAGGAGCATGCTGGATTCCTGCTCAGTAATTCGCCTTGTGTTTCTTAAAAAATCACTTAAGAATTAAGCATCCTTAATGCATTAGTTTGTTCATTTAGAAAACAAAACATATAAGCAACAGATAGTGAAATCATATACTTTCATAAAGTAAACAGTATAATATATGCAACTCATCTTAAGTCTTTTGAAATATATAAATTCAATGATGGTGCCTTTTTTACTGACATCACCAAGAGAATCATTTAAATTAAACTGAGTTTTTCACTTAATATCACATTTTTTCCTCCAGAAAAATAAAGACTAATTCAGAATGTGTCCAGAAATATATTAAAACATCAAAGCATCTAGGATAGATATCTCCGTGTGAATTTTGTGTTAAAGTAATCCTCATATATATCACTACCCTTTAACAATAATTGACATATTGTAAAGGCCATATCTCATTCAGGTACACCACACACAGTTTCTTTCAATTTAGTGGTTTCACACTGTTATGTTTCATTACATGCTATGATGTGAAAATAGGAAAACACTTCTCTGACTGGCTGATGAAAATGTAACATGTCATTTATGTACCTGTTTTTAGTTTATAAATGTTTCCCCAAGCTGAAATAACATGGTAAATAAAAGTGATTTGGCTTCAAGTATGAAAAGAAAAAAAAAAAAAAGAACAAAATGAGCAATCAAATATCAGTGTTGATGCTCGCTAAGCATATGCCTTAATCTGAAGATTTCATAGTGGCGTGGAAGGCTGTCTCAGCAACATAGTTTTAAGTCCAGTAGACAAATTTTTACTTAAGTAATTGGAACTGTACATGGGCAGTATTACTTTTAAAACAATGATGCTTGATATGTATATATTTAGAAACCCATATGACAAATCCTACTTTCCATGAGTATTAAATTAAAATTTTGGGTCTCAGTCAATGACCTTATTGATTGGCAAATTGCTCATATTTAGAATAAAGAGACTTAAAGAACTGACAGCAAGGGCCAGAAAATGCCTATATAAAATTAGAAAGCACAGTCCTGAGTAATCATGAGGAACTGAGTTTACATTTTCAGCACTCGCATAAGAAGCCATCTATGACAGCACACACCTGTAGGCTTGGCAATGGTGAGGCATCAGCATCCCTCAGGTTTCTGGGTAGCGAAGCCACTCAGCGTGGTGAGCTCCATGTTTCTCCATTGCTCAAAAATGCTGTGAAGAGAGATTGGGAAGACACCTAACATCGAACTAGCTTTGTCATCCACATATTTGCCTGCACTTGTACTCACACACACACATACCCCCCACACACACACATAAACATGCACAGAGGTATACATACACAAGAGAAAAAGAAATCACAGTAAATGAGGATGTTTTCTGTAAGATATTATCATATCTTCTTGTAAGAAGACATTGGGTGACATGACTGGGTAGTCTAATTCAACAACGTTTTTGTTGTTGTTGTTTTGTTTTTTACATCTGGAAATTCCAAGGGAAAACCGGATTGGAGATGAGCAATATAAATGTCAGAGAATTTATTCAGTATTAGCAGCTGTCAAACGGACACAGTTTCAAATATCATCTATAATGAATTTATTGTGGATACTTCTGAAAGCAGCAACCCTGGAGTATGCCTTATAAATATTCATATTATGGTAAGAATTTAATAGAATGGAACCTAAATATCAAATTTAAACCTAAATTTTACTGTGCATTTATCCTTTGAACTTGAAAATTTTATTCTATTTTGACATTTCTATCATTTTCAGTAGCATTATAAATTATGGCTTTAATTAATGTATTTTCACAATTTACAAAACTATGGTTTATATAAATGCATCCATAGATTACCTGATTTGGTCCCTCCTCACTGGAGGCTTTTCATTCCTCAAGTGATTTGCAATCCTGCCACTTACTGTTCTGTAGCAAATCTCAAGATCATGATTTCACTTCAAAGTATTTTCAATTTTACTATTCAATAACATGCATGTATATATGTGTGTGTTTATAAATATTATAGATATGAGTCTTCTTATTAGCATCACTTTTCAGAGTTGCAAAAAATGGAACCACGGTAAATGTAAGGCTCTGGGCATTTGAGGGTTAGTTGTGTCCCCACCTTCCTGGAAGACTTAATTATCTGTAATTTCCTAATCACCTAGAGTCATGCCACTAAAAGAAAACTTTGGACAAAGCACAGGAATTCTTATGGAAGAAGGGCTATATGAAAGGATCCTTAGAGGATAGGATCCACACCAGGAAACCAACAAAGCCAAAACAAACAAACAAACAAAAACAAAACAAAACAAAAAACCGAAAGACCATACATAGAGAGGACTTAGATGCCCTGCTCATATCATTGAGTTATTAGGGAGAGATATAATTTAGAAATGTCATTGTGAGATGATATTCAGCCTCAGTTGTGGAGACTCTGCTGATCACTATCTTGTACATTCTGAAGTCTCTCTGGTGAGGTTTGAGAAATGCACTAAAAGATGAATGCATGAGAAGTTGTTTCAAACTGAATTTCTATTATGTCCATTTTGTAGAATATTAGTTTCTTCCCTAGTCCCTATGACCTGTTTAACTATATATTCTTGGCCAAATAGTAATGACAATTAAAGATTTCATCTTGTGGAATGGACGTTAAGTTCAGAGAGGGCTAAGATGGGAGAGAAAGACATTGTCTTCATG
The DNA here is from genome assembly GCF_907164565.1 of Psammomys obesus. Taxonomy (NCBI): domain Eukaryota; kingdom Metazoa; phylum Chordata; class Mammalia; order Rodentia; family Muridae; genus Psammomys; species Psammomys obesus. Next base: position 3,894,444 of record NW_026596240.1, on the reverse strand, counting down.
AATATAGCTACTGGTGATGAGTGCTCAAAGTTAGGCTCAAACACATACCCACATCACTTTCGGACATTGTAAAGCACAAAATGACATATCTTCCTTAATAAAGGGTTAACCACTGCTTACTTTAGAGACTTTGCAAAAGCTAAAAGAATATAAAACTAAGTGAGACCATCGTAAAAAGTGGAAAACCAGATGCCGAATGAAAAGACAAAGTAGAAAACTGCAGTTATCTCCAAGTACAGAAGCTATGTTATCTAGAATGTTAAGATCTTTTCTCACTAGAGGCAGAATGAGAACCTCTCTATAACTGATGAATGAAAAAAGAAGTTTAGCTTCTTTATTGAATAATAAATTGAGAAGTTTAGGAACAAGGCGCAATTCCAAAATTATGTATTGTATCATCTAAAATGTTCAAACATTAGAAAACATTCATCTATTGATAACAATACACAAAATAGTATACATGTATGTTAAAGTTAATACACTTCCATTGCTTCCTGTGTCCATTCTGTTTGCCTTTGAATGAGATTTAAACATCCTCTCTAGTATACTCCTTGTTGTTTAGCTTATTTAGGACTATAGATTTTAGCATGTTTCTCATATGATATATGGCTAATATCACTTATAAGTGAGTATATACCGTGTGTGTTTCTGATTTGGCGTTATCTCATTCAGGATGGTCTTCTCTAGTTCCATCCATTGGCAAACGTCATGATTTCCTTGTTTTTATAGTTGAGTAGTATTCTATTGTATAAATGTACAATAATTTCTGTATCCATTCTTTGATTGAGAAACATCTAGGTCGTTTCCAGAGACAGATAAAAGAACTCAAAGGAGACAGGGGCCTCACAAGGAGACCAACAAAGCCAACAAAACAAAACAAAACAAAACAAAACAAAACAAACAAACAAAAAAAAACAAAAAGAAAAATCTAGGCTAGGGGAGGGGTTCTAGAGAGACTGATGCTTCAAAAATGGACCATGCATGGAGAGGACCTAGAACCCTGTTCAGATGTAGCCCATAGGCTGCTCAGTCTCCAGGTGAGACTAAGGGGAACAGGGGCTTTCTCTGACAGGAATTCTGTTGCCTCCTCCTTAATCACTTCTCCCTGGCAGGGTGGCCTTACTAGGCCACAAAGGAAGAGGATGCAGGCAGTCCTGAAGAGAGTTGGTAAGCTAGGGTCAGATAGTAGGGGAGGAGGACTCCCCCTATTCAGTGAACTATGGAGGGATACTGGGGGAAGGGAAGGAGGGAGAGAGGGTGGAAACAGAAGGAGACAAGGGAGGAGGCTACATTTGAGGTACAAAATGAATAAATTGTAAAATATGTATGTATATATATATATATATAAATGAAAGTAAAAAAAGTTTATATTCTTTACACAAATAACTGCATCTTTATGTTCTCAACAAGTTATAAAGTATCTCCCAACTTGATAAGAAATAGGTAATGTATGCTTTAAAGTGGATTTCTATTCATTATCAAATTTGTTTTAAATGTCATTTAGCCAATAATTTCTACTAATTTTACAATTATACCCTGGAGATTTTATTACTTATTTTTGAACAACAAATGCAATTAATCAATGAGATAATCTCATAATATAATTATATATGTAAAACAAATAATATAAAATAATAAATATGTTTCTATACATAAAATATATAATCCTAAATGTAATGATAACATAAGTGTAATATACATTCTAATCTTGTGAATATGTCATTTTTAATTTAAATTGTATATTTTTGAGAATTTTATGAATTCTTTATTTCCAACATCTCCAACTCCTCCAATGTGCCCCAACTCCTCATTTGCTCATAGGATTAGGTGATAATGTCTTGGTATTGGAAAATCTATCAGTGGGCTTCTTTCTGGAGGTTACTAATTCTCCCTTTTTCAGCAACCAATAATTATCTATGACTTTTTATCTAAGGCTGGACCTTCATAAGAATTCCTCCATTCATATTTTGATTCTTCATTGTTATAAGCAGTTTAATATGTGCTTAAATTATTACTAAAATGTTAATCCTCAATTGAAAAAGCCCTACTGACAAGTTTCTTTAAACAGGCCATGAACTAACTACTAAAGTTGTTTAAGATGTGCTGGAGTAAATATCATGCATATAAAACCCTCCTCAGTATTTGAACCCTTCCTTATCTTCTTGGTTGACTGTGGTCCTGTAAAACCAGATTAATTGGAATGACAGATTGAGCAGCTAAAGCATGTGCTCACCTCGGAAGGCCCTCTGTATTTTAGTGTTGTTTTGAGCTGGATTCATCAGATTAGTTTTGATGACTTCTAGTAGCAGCTGACTGAACCACAGTAACTTTTCACATTTGCAGGCACCTTCGTTGATTCATTATTGATTTCATTACTTATCTCCCAGGCTAGATGTCTCCTGGAACCTTTGCTTTAAACCCACTTCAGCAGCCCTGATTTAAAAAAAAAAAAACTCTCAATTTTCTGAAGTGGCTTGCCATTTCTTCTTTAGCATAAGAATATGAACTAATAAATTTGAAGGATCTACATTTTCCATATTTATCAATATTTTTAATAAATTGTGAATTTATGAGTTTTATTGGGTTACTTATACAAACATGGATGAAGGGGTCCTTACAGGGAGTCAAAACAAGCTACATCACCAAACCTCACCCCAGCACAGGTGACAGCTCATGAAAGTCAGAAGCTTGAGCTAACAGTTCAACTTTTAGGGAACTCAACATATTGGAGAATGTTCTTTTAGTTAGGTCCAGTGGTACAAATAGCTTTGGTGGTCTTCCAGGTGCATCAGATGGTCGGAGTCTCCTTCAGGAAGCTCAGCTTTTCTGAAGGTATCTCTTAGGCAGCCCATACTGATTTAACACTTTGTGGTTGGGAAGGGTATAGTGAGGAGGAAGCAGTCAGTTTTTGTAACTTTCTAAAGTTTTTGAGGTGTTTACCTCCTGAGCTTAATGAGGTTCCCTGAAGAGGGAATGTTTCAGCATCACTTGAAACATCTTGTTGAACTACTTCCCTTTTAGCAGCCTTTGGCCTTGTCAAGTTTTTTAATCATTTCATTTAGTTATTAAAAATGCTGATATTAATAAGTAATTATCCAGCAAAAGTTAAAAATCCAAGTATGGCATTGGTTTAAACATTTGGTTAGGGGTCATATAAATACATTTTTTTATTTCTTATTAAAATGCTATTTAGGAAAAGAAGCATACAGTAAAAAGAAATAAGCTTTGCCTAGTTAAAATATCTGTTCTTTTATGTTTTTATTTTGCTTACCTATGTTCTCAGTTTACATATTAGCTATGAGAGCAATATGTTTTATCCTTCGCCATCAGGGAGATGCGAATCAAAACGACCCTGAGATTTCACATTACACCCATCAGAATTACACCCAAGATGAAAAGTTCAAGTGACAACACATTCTGGAGAGGTTGTGGAGAAGGGGGAACCCTCCTCCTCCATTGCTGGTGGGAATGTTAACTGTTACAACCACTTTGGAAGTCAATCTGGTGCTTTCTCAGACAATTAGGAATAGTGCTTCCTCAAGACCCAGCTATACCACTCCTAGGCATATACCCAAAATTTGCTCAAGTACAAAATAAGGACATTTGCTCAACCATGTTTGTAGCAGCTTTATTTGTAATAGCCAGAAGCTGGAAACGACCCAGATGTCCCTCAACGGAGGAATGGATACAGAAATTGTGGTATTTTTATGTAATACTACTCAGCAATCAAAAACGAGGAAATCATGAAATGTACTTCTATACTTCTAATTATTATATTTGAAGTTGGCCACAGTCTTTTAGACTCAGAGATAGACACACAGACAAACACACATACACACACACAATTTCACACGACTACAGTAAGATTTCTGCATCTCCATCTGTTACAGGAATGATGGATGCAATAGCAAATATTAATCCAAATAAAGGTTCTTTAAAATTTTCCCACATATAATTCATGTTGGGATTTTCCATGCTGCCTTTGTCCTGTGACCTTGCAGGAATAAGATGACTAACAGGATCCTTGTGACTCCAGCTTAAACCCAGAACCTTCACAATCCATAACCCGGGTACATTTATGCATTCTCTTGTATATTGCAAGTTGATATTTATATTCAAGAATGCTATTTTCTTTTTATTATATGAGAATTTTATTTGTTTAATATATTTGAATATAATACATTGAAATGATCACTCCATTTGATTATTATTGGGATGAAGTTTACTTACATGTGTATTTGATATTCATTTCTTATGTGGATAATGATGCTTTTCCGTTGTCTCCATTACTTTTATATAGCTCATGGAATTGGAATTAAACTATATTTTTCCAGTCTGTCCTATTAATTAATTATAAAGTGGAAACATGCAAGTCACTCAAATATATATTGTTAATGAAACAGCAATAATCACCTCAATCTCTATTACTTTTAGATAGTATCCTTTCAAATATGCTCTTTTACTTTTTGGTTTAATATACATTTTATGAAACATGTTACTTATTTTTGACAGACATGTAAACAGTATTGAAGCACTTGGCAGAACATATTTTTTTTACATTCAAATGGTATGAAAATAATTCCTCCATTGTAAGTAAGATTGACCTATGAATATATGGACACATTTGTGAAAGCATCGAACCAAAGTGTAGTAACAGACATACCTATGCACCAATAAAGGTTATAGGGCATATGTCCACAACATAAGAATCACTCAAAGTTTAAATCATGTATATTATTATACTTCATCGAGGAAATTGAAGTTGAGACCATGTTGCTCACAGACAAATTTCTGTCCTTTTTTAAACAATTATTTATTTCATATATCAACTGGAGCCCCCATCCCTAATCTTCCCTATTCCCTTCCCCTAGTACACTAAAAAGAAGAGTTATCCTCCTCTGCAATCTTCCCCTAACTTATCAAGTCTCATCAGGACATCCTCAATACTCTTCCTTCATGACCTAGCAAGGCCATATAGCCAGGAGAAAGTGATGAAAGTTCAGACAACTGAGTTCATGACAGAGGCAGTCTCTGCTCCCCTTACTGGGATAACCACATGGACACTGAGTTGCCTATTGGCTACATCTGAGCAGGGAGTCTTGGGTCCTCTCCATGCTTGTTCCTGGATTCGTGCCTTAGTCTCTGCAGGGCACCCTGGGCTCGGATTTTAATTTTTTTTAGCTTTGTTATTCTCTTTGTGGACCTCCTGTCCCCTCCAGCTTTTTCTGTCTCCCCCTTCTTTCATAAGAGTCCCTGCACTCTGCCCAAAGTTAGGCTATGAGACTCAGAATCTGCTTTGATACCCAGCTGGATAGATTATTTTAGAGGCCCCCTTTCGTAGGTTCCTGCCCTGTTGCCCGTGTTCTACCACTTCCTCTATTATGTTTGTCCTTCCTGTTTAATTTATTATTTTTTTTATTAATTACAGTTTGTTCACTTTGTATCCCAGCAGATTTCCTTGTTTTTAATTGCTGAGTAGTATCCCATTGTGTAAATTACCACAATTTCTCTATCACAATTTCTTTAAGTGTTTCTCTGCCATTCGATATTCCTCTATTGAGAATTCTCCGTTTAGCTCTGTGCCCCATTTTTTAAAATTGGATTACTTGGTTTGTTGGCATTTACTCCTTAGGTTCTTTATATATTCTGGATATTAGCCCTCTGTCAGGGTTAATGGTGGATGAAGAACGGTTCCCAGTCTTAGGCTGTCATTTTGTTCTGATGACAGTATATTTTACTTTACAGAACATTTTCCATTTCATGAGGTCCCATTTACTAAGATTATTGATCTTAGAACCTGTGCTGTTGGTGTTCTGTTCGGGAAGTTGTGTCCCGTGCCAATGAGTACAAGGCTCTCTCCCATTTTTCTTCAAAAAGGTTTAGTGTGTCTGGTTTTATATTGAGGTCTTTGATCCACTTGGACTTTAGTTTTGTGCAGGGTGATAAGTATGGATCTATTTTAATTTTTCTACACGTGGATATCCACTATCTGTTGAACATGCTGTGTTGTTTTTTTTTCCCCCCAGGGTACGGTTTTGGCATTTGAGTAAAATATCAAGTATCCATAGATGTGTCAGTTTATTTCCTTATCTTCTATTCAATCCCACAGATCCACCATTCTATTTCTGTGCCAGTTCTTTGCAGTTTTTATTACTATTGCTCTGTAGAACAGATTGAGATCGGAGATGGAGATACCTCCAAATAATCTGTTTCTGTACAGGATTATTTAGAAATTATGTTTGTTTGTTTTTCATATGAAATTGAGAATAGCTTTTTCATGTGCTGTAAAGATTTTTTTTTTTTTTGGTATTTTGAAGGGAATTGCATTGAATCTCTAGGCAGGATGGCCATTTTCACTACCTTAATCCTTCAGATCCATGTGCATGGGAGCTCTTTCCACCTTCTGATATCTTCTTCGATTATCTTCAGGTAACTAAAGTTTTGTTGTTGTTGTTGTTGTTTTTTAACAGATATTTTACATGCTTGCTTAAAGTCACACTAAGGTACTTTATGTTATTAATGGCTTTTGTAATGGGCATAGTTTTCCTAATTTCTTTCTCAGCTATTTTGTCTTTCATATAACAGGAAGGCTACTGATTTTTTGAGATAATTTTGTATCCTGCTACTTTTCTGAAAGTGTTTATCAGCTGAAGGAATTGAATTGGGAGGGGGTTACTTATGTATACTATCATAACATCTGTGAATAATGATACTTTGACTTTTTTCTTTCTGATTTGTATCCCCTTGATCTCCTTTGATTTTGTCATTAGTCTAACAAGGACTTCAAGTACTACTTTGAAGAGATACAGAGGGAGCAGTCCACCTGGCTTTGTCTCTGATTTCATTGGGATTCTCTCCATTTAGTGTGATATTGGCTATAGGCTTGCTGCAGATTGTCTTTGTTATGTTTAGAAGCTTGCCTTGTATCCCTGATCTCTCCAAGGCTTTAAAGATATATTGGTATGGGACTTTGTCAAATGTTTATGGCATCTAAGGAGATGATCATGTAGTTTTCCTCCTTCAGTTTGCTTATATGGTGTATTACATTGATGAATTTCTATATTTGAACCACCCCTGCATGCCTGGGATGAAGCCTACTTGGTCATGGTGGATGATATCTTTTATGAGTTCTTAGATTCTGTTTGAAATTATTTTATTGAATATTTTTTCTTTTTCTTAATTCTTTATTAATTATACTTTATTCACTTTGTATCTTCCCTGTAGGTATCTCCCTCCTCCTGTCCCAATCCCCTCTTCCTCTACCCTCTGCACACATGCCTCTCCCCAAGTCCACTGATAGGGGAGGTCTTCTTTTCCTTCCTTCTGATCTTAGTCAATTAGGTATCATCAGAGGGACTGCATTGTCTTCTTCTGTGTCCTGGAAATGCTGCTTCCCCCTCAGGGGAAGGTGATTAAAGAGCAGGCCAATCAATTCATGTCAGAGACAGTCCCTGTTCCTATTACTATGGAACCCACTTGGCCACTGAGCTGTCATTGACTACATCTGTGCAGGGATTCTAGGTTATCTCCATGCACAGTCCTTGGTTGGAGTATGTGTCTCAGGAAAGACTCCTGTGCTCAGATTTTTTGGTTCTGTTGCTCTCCTTGTGAAGTTCTTGTCCTCTCCAGATCTTACTGTTTCCCACTTCTTTCATAAGATTCCCTTTACTCTGCCCAAAGGTTGGCCTTAATCTCTGCATCTGCATTGATAGTTCGAAGGGCAGAGCCTTTGAGAGTATTCTTTAATCAATGTTCATAAGAGAGATAGGTCTAATATTCTCTTTTTTTAGTTGTTGTTGTGTCTTTGTGTGGTTTAGGCATCAGAGTGACTGAAATTGGTAATGTTCCTTCCATTTCTATTCTGTGGAATAGTTTGAAGAGAATTGTAATTAGCTCTTCTTTCAAGGTCTGGTAAAGTACTTTGCTAATCCAAATGGCCCTTGTTTTGTTTTTTTTTTTTGTTTTTTTTTTTTTTTTTTTTTGTTTGTTTGTTTGGAAGGGAGATTTTTGATGACTGCTTCTATTTCCTTATTTACCTGATCTTGATTTAATTTTGGTAAATGGAATCTATCAAGAAAATTGTCCCATTTCATTTAGATTTTCAAATTTTGTGGATTATAGGCTTTTGTAATAAGACCTAATGATTGGATTTCCTCACTGTCTATAGTTAGGTCCCCATTTCCTTTTCTGATTTTGCTGATTTGGATAATTTCCTTCTGCCTTTTAGTTAGTTTGACTAAGGGTTTTTCTATCTTGTTGATTTTCTCAAAGAACCAGCTCTTGATCTCATTGATTTTTTGATGTGATTTCTTTATTTCTAATTATTTCTAATTCATTGATTTCAGCCCTGAGTTTGATTATTTATAATCATCTACTCTTCTTTGATTTGCCTGCTTCTTCTTTTTTTTTTTTTTCTCCCTAGGGCTTTTAGGTATGCTGTTAATTTGCTTTTGTGAAATGTCTCAAACTTCTTTCTGGAGCCACTTAATGCTATGAACTTTCCACTAAGCACTGTTTCATTGTGTCCCATAAGTTTGGGTATATTGTCTCTTCATTTTCATTTAATTTTAGGAAGTCTCTAATTTCTTTTTTATTTCTCCTCTGATAAAGCTGTCATTGAATAGAGAGTTGTTTAGTTTCCATATATATGTAAACTTTTTGTTATGTATGTTGTTGTTGAGGACTAGATTTAGGCTATGGTGGTCTGATAAGATACAAGGTATTATTTTGATTCTTGTATCTTTTGAAGCTTGCTCTGTACCCGAGTATATGGTCAATTTTTTGGGAAGGTTCCATGAGGTGCTGTAAAGAAGCTATACTCTTTTGAGTTTGTGTGAAAACTTCTGTATACATCTATTAGGTCCATTTGATTTAGAACCTCTGTAGGTGTCATTATTTCCCTATTTTGCTTCTGTCTAGATGATCTATCCCACAGTGAGAGTGGAGTGTTGAAGTGTGCTACTATAAGGTATTGGGATCAATGTGTGATTTAAGCTTTAATAATATTTCCTTTACAAATGCAGGTGGTCTTGTGTTTGGGTCATAGATGTTCAGGATTATGATGTCTTCCTGGTGAGTTTTTTTCTTTGATGAGAATAAAGTGCCCCTCTTCCACCTTTTTGATTAATTTTGTTGATAGTATATTTTATTAGATATTAGGATAGCTACCTCAGCTTGTTTTCTGGATCCATTTGCTTGAAGAACATTTTTTTTTCCTGCCCTTTACTCTGAGATAGTGTTTATCTTTGTTGCAGAGGTGTGTTTCTTTGATGCAGCAGAATGTTGTATCCTGTTTGCAAAACCATTCTGTTAGTCTGCATTCTTTTTTGGAGAGCTGAGTCTGTTGATTTTGATAGGTTACTATCAATATTCATGACCAATGAATGTTAGTTAATTCCTTTTATTGTGGAGGGGGGGTGTTACTGTGTTTCAATGTTTGTATTCTTTTATTTATTTATTTTTTTGTGAAGTTATCTATATCCTGTGTTTTCTTGGGTGTAGTTGATGCCATAGGATTGAAGTTTTCCTTCTAGTATCTTCTATAGGGCTGGGTTGCTGTGTAGATAGTGAAAAAGTTTAGTTTTGTCATAGAATATCTTACTTTTTCCATTTATGTTGATTGAAAGCTTTATTATGTATAGTAGTCTGGGTTGGCATCTGTATTCTCTTAAAGTCTTCATAACATCTGTCCAGGCCCTTTCAGATTTCATAATTTTTGTTGAGAATTCTGGTGTGATTCTCACAAGTTTATCTTTATATATTACTTGGCCTTTTTCCCTTGATGTTTTTAATATTTTTTTTTCTTTGTTCTGTAGATTTAGTGTTTTGGCTATGATGTGATGTGAAGAGTTTCTTTTCTTGTCTAGTCTATTTCGTGTTGTGCAGGCCTCTTGTATGTTTATGAACATCTTTTTCTTAAAGTTGGGAAAATTTTATTCTATGATTTTTCTTGAAAATATTTTCTGGACCTTGGAGTCTGGAATCTTCTTTTTCACCTATTCCTATTATTCTTAGATTTTGTCTTTTCATGGCGTCCTTGATTTCTGGGATGTTTGTGTTTGGAACTTTTTCAATTTTACTTTTTCTTTGAAAGATGCATCAATTTCTGTAATTGTATCTTCAGTGCATGAGATTCTCTCTTCCATATCTTTTATTCTGTTGGTGATATTACCTTTGACGTTCCTGATCTTTTCTGTAACTTCTCCAACTCCAGGGTTTTCTCTGTTTGTGATTTCTTTTTTTTTTAAACCATTAAAGAAGTCACTTTACATCAACAAATAGAGTAAATAAATGAAGTAGGATATAAACAGCACACAAAAGACATTGCAACCACATTCTGATTCGATAACAATGACAAGGGAGAAACTGTAGAAAATCAAGGATCAAACATAGAAACAACACCCAAATGTAGACTTTAACCCATAGCTCCAAGTCCTTAAGGCATCAAGAAACAACAGAGCTCAGATCAGGATCAGGAGATTTCTTTATTGATTCTAATTCTGTTTTCATGTCTTGAATCATTTTCTTCATCTGCTCCAATGTGGATTCTTGTCTTTCCATGATGGCGTCTACGTTTTTTATTCATTTTCTGTCTATATGCCTCTACTCATGCCTTTATATGTGCCTTTATTTGTTTACTGTATTTGCCTGTATTTCTTTGAGAGCTTTTTCATTTCCTCTTTATGTTCCTGGATAATAACTGGATAAGCATAGATTTGAGATCATTTTCCTGTTGTGTCCAATTAAATAACATATCCATTGATTTTTAGTGTTGCTGGTGAAGTCATGATGTCTTGATTTTTGTTGGATGTGTTCTTATGCTAATCTCTAGCATTTTGCTTATCAGTAAACTTCTCTGTCTGTTACTAGAGTCTGTACTTCAGTCTGGGTCCATTTGTCTCTGGTGTCTGAAGTATTCTTCAAGAATATTTGAGAGGTCCATGGGTTTGAGACTGGATGTTTGTTTTTCAGCTCTAGCTAAAGAAGGAAGGTTGCATGCGCATATGCTCAAGCATGGCTGTGTTTGGAAGTGTGCCTTAAAGGAGAGGGTACTAGAGTGTGTACATGCCTGGAAAGGTAGAGCTTGATTGCAGCAGGCAGTGCAGGTGCTGGTGCTGTTGGTGGGCACAATGTGCATGTGCAGGTGCACTGGATACCTCAGTGGCCTACAGGCCAGCTGTACTGCCCTCCTGACATTCATATCAGTCTGGGCTCCAGGAAATGGTTGCCTGGATTCCACTGGTAGATCCACAGAACTGGGGCTTCAATGTAGAGAATGCTGTCCCAATGATCCCTATGTTTCCCACAATGGGTGTTTGTGTGGGAGGGATCTAATTCTGATTCTGGCTGCTACATTAGATCTGGGTAGCCCTGGATCTGGGGCTCTGCATGCACTCACTTGAAGGTGCACTCACTAGCTCATAGGCCCAATCAGAAAGCACAGGATTTCCCTCTGTCCTCTACTCTCAGATTCTGGCCTGCAGTGGAAAATAAGATTGTAGGAGATCCTCTGTCAGCTCAGTGGTGTCCATTGTTTGGCCACTGGACAGAGATGCCCATCTGTGGTAGTCTCTTCTGCAGTCTCAATCACAGAGCAAGGAGGCTCCTGCTTGGGCTAGCCGACTCTCCTCTGCAGCTGCAGATCTCAGAAGCCCATACAACTGTCCACTGCAGCCTCAGCCCTGGGAAGCCTACCTATGCTCTTTCAGTCACTGAGTGGACATGGAAGATAGTGCTTGGGGCAACCACTGCTTCCACCAATGAGCAAGGAGGCCCTGCTTGGGGGAATGGAAAGTTCAGGGTGGTGAATATTTGCCACTCTCAGTTCCTGGAGATGTCCATGGGTGACCTGGATCCAAACTGTCCTACGCCACATGCTGTCCCCTCTTGTCCAGGAAGCCTCAAATGTCAGTGTTCCAGCTTCAGCTCTCCTTCCATTCAAAAATTTCAGAGTTATGGATCCTGTGCCCCTTAGATAAAGTGCTCACTAGTAGCAGCCATCTTGGACCTCCTCCTATTTGCCCTTTGGAATAAGGATTAAGCATCTTCTCTAGGGTCCTCCTTGTTGTTTAGCTTCTTTATAACTATAGATTTTACCATGCTTATCCTATATTATATGGTTAATATCCACTTATAAGTGAGTATATGCCATGTGTGTCTTTCTGTTACTGGGTTACTACACTCAGGATGATCTTTCCTAGTTCCATCCATTTGCCTGCAAATTTCATTATTTCTATGTTTTTAATAGGTGTGTAGTATTCTATTGTGTAAACGTATCACAATTTATTCATCCATTCTTTATAGACTTCTTCCGGATTCTGGCTATCACACTCCAGGTCATACGTCCATAAGATGCTCTATGATATAGCAGTTTTTTTAAATACAATTTGTAAGTTATCTGTAACCAAACATTGCAGTCTGCCAGTAAAGAAAATCTGGCTGAGAAGTTACTGTGCTTGCTCATACCTTGTTAATCTATAACAAGTTGCTTTGTTAAAAAGGTATATGGGTTCTTGGAAATAAAATTTTATACATCTATAATAAGTAAACTGTTTTTCACTAAGGATATTGAGGGAAGATATTGTTTCTTTATGATAATTTACTAAAAAATTAGGCTAACCACATTGGGGTCCAGTCCAGCAGTTCTCCTAAGGAAGGTGGGTAGAGACATGTTCTAGAAGCTGGATGTTCCTATGGCGTAATGAATACAACAGGGAGGAAATGAGTGAGGACTATGGGGTCTCACGCCCTTCTAAATACCTTGCTTCATCCCAGGAAAACAAGGATGGTTCAATATATGGAAATCCATCAGAGTAATCCACCATATGAACAAACTTAAAACAAAAGAAAAAGAAACAAACAAACAAACAAAAAACACATGGTCATCTCCTTAAATTCCAAAAGATCATTTGACAAAATCCAACACTCATTCATCTTTAAAGTTTTAGAGAGATCAGGGATAGAATGCACACACATAAACATAGTAAAAGCAATCTACAGCAAGCCTGTAGCCAATATAAAACTAAATGGAGAGAAACTTTAATCAATCCCACTGCAAAAAGCTGTTCTGATTCTTGCAGTCTTCAGGGTCCTTTCCAAAATGACCACTGAGCCCTAGTAGGTGTGCGTGTGTTTGTGTGTGTGTGTGTGTGTGTGTGTGTGTTATTGCTGAGCATTCAGGGATGACCATTCTGTAATCACTTATTCTCTGTATCTTGACCAACTGAATGTCCCTGTGTTAGTGAGAATCTACTAAAAAATAATCCTGTTCTGATGAGGCTTATCTGGTCTCCTGATTACCAAATGCCCACAACAAAGAAGATGTTTATTTTAAAACCATCCTTCTCTGGGCAACTGTGCCACAGCATAGTGCATGGCTGTCCTAGAGCACACTTAAAATTTAATTTTATTTTATTAATTACACTTTTTTCATTTTGTATTCCCCCATAAGCCCCTCCCTCCTCCCCTCCCAATACCACCTTTCCTCTGCCTTCTTCACTCATGTCCCTCCCCAAGTGCACTAATAAGGGAGGTCTTCCTCTCCTTCCTTCTGATATTAGTCTATCAGATCACATAAGGAGTGGCTGCATTGTCATATTCTGTGGCCTGGTAAGGCTGCTCCCCCCTCAGGGGGAGGTGATCAAAGAGCAGGCCAATCAGATTATGTCAGAGGCAGTCCCTCTCCCCATTGCTATGTAACCCACTTGGACACTAAACTGCCATGGGCTACATCTGTGCAAGGGTTCTAGGTTATCTCCATGCATGGTACTTGGTTGGAATATGAGTCTCTGGGAAGACCCTTGTGTTCAAATTTTCTGGTTCAGTTGTTCTCCTTGTGGGGTTCCTGTCCTCTCCAGATCTAACTATTTCCCTCTTCTTACATAAAATTCCATGCACTCTGCCCAACAAGTACACACTTTTAGTCCCTGATGCCCTCTGCTCTCTCTTTTTGCTATCCTATGAAGGAGTGATTTATTTGAGCTTGCATTTGGGACAGGGTGAGAAGACATGAACCAAATAGTATTTTTAAAAAACTGCTTCTTTTTTTCCCAATGAATTTAAAGTTTGAAATATGCAACAAATGATAAACAAATAATAAAGCAAAAAAAAAAAAAAAAGAAGCACTAAAGTATGGGAGTGACAAGTTTTTAGGAGCAGATTTAATACTATGTCCCACCAGCAAAGTACTAGAAAGCCTATGTTTTGTTTTTGTTTTTTTTTTTAATTTAACCATGGTAAAAAATTTTTAGTTTGAAATATGTAATTTATTTATTATCTCTACTTTAACATCTGAAAACAAAGGACACGTTTGTATCCACATTTCTCTGTGATTAAAAGCAAATATCCTGAAGTCCTAAGAACAAAGGTATGGAAATCAACATGCCACAGATCCATGATGAAAACAATTATAGAGGATATTGCCTTTAGGACAAACAGAAAATGTCTGAGAACAGGAGACTTACCCAGGCTGTTATAGAATCGAGAGAGAGAGAGAGAGAGAGGAGAGAGAGAGAGAGAGAGAGAGAGAGAGAGAGAGAGAGAGAGAGAACGCTGTTCTTGACAGAAGAGAGCTAACCTCATTGTATGAAGAGAAATGTGATGTGGTTTTGGTCTGTTTTGGGAGTCAATGGAAGGGTTACATATCTGAAGAATCCTGTGTGTCAATAGGTACACTGCTGTAGAAACCGAGCACCCTGGAAATCCAGAAAGGTGCTTGATCAGTGCAGCTTTCTCACTTCATCAGAATGGTTAATGCTTAGTGTGTTTTGAAATTATAGTGACAGGTCTGACAGTAAAATACCAATGCTATGATCTACTTTCCCATTTCTGATGTACCTGATAAAACCCTTGATGGAACATTAGTCAATCCAGTTTGGGGAACCCACTTGTTTTACAGATGATTGAGGTAAATGTGGTAAACCTAAACTCCAGTTATGCAAAAGGAAGACAAAATAGAAAGTGAAGACTGAGTGAACTGTAGTTTGTCTGTATGTTGGTGTTGTACACCACAAGGCCAAGAATCTTCTGTGTTGTCATTGTGACAGTGAAGATAGCACCACCAAGAATCATCAATAGTGACACAAATTTCATTCAGGACAATAGAGCCCCAGGACATAAACATCCTAAGAAGGACCTCCCTGTGACCTAGTTAGTGATGGAATGCCTACAATACAAACATGTAAGAGGTTAAAGCAGGAAGATGAGGAATTCAAGGTAAGCCAATGGTATATTGAAAGTTTGAGAACGGCTTGCAGTACACAAAATACTTAAAACGTATCAATCTCCCAATGCCATTACATTAGATACTAGCTTTTAACGTATAAGAATACACTCACATTTGCATATTTTAGGAAACATTATATTTTTTATAATTATTAAATAACACATTAAATAGGAAATCACTCCATCATACAAAAATAAAACTGATATAAAAATTTTAGAGTGTGTGCTTGTTATGTTGGGTTTACACATGATTATTTCTGAATTATATTTTTATGTATATTATAAGGTTTATAACATATTAAAATACTCTAATTTTATTTTAAATTATATATTATTAAGCATACAGGAGAGGTAATTGTTTCAGTGCCTACTCTGCATGGTAATTGATAGCCTCTCTGAAGTACAGAGATCACATTGACAGCCACAGGGTAACTGTCCCAGAGGGGTTATTCTACAGGAGCATCAGAAGTCATCCTACTTTTAATCTATTTTGAAAATCAAAGATCTCACCATTGCTGAATTTCTTAAGGCCACTCATCTACTTTATGTTTCCTGTGATATATAGTCTAATATAGCTTGGAGGTGAAAGACACAGTTAAGGAGAATTTTGCTATGCAGCACTTTGAGTCTAAAGGGCCATTAATGACCATAAGGGATTCAGCAACAGAAAAAGGTTTCTTGTGTCTTTGTGGAGACTGTACTCTGCTAACCTAGCTAACTCAGCACATGACATTTGGTTAATAACATTTTATGTTCTTTTCGGTGAGAAATCTTATTTTGTGTGTTTCTATCAGATTAAACTAACATCTTATACAGGGCAAAGATTGCTTCTTCTGTTTTCTTTTCATCAAAGTCACAGAAATGTGTTCATACCTCACTTCCGAAGAATAGAAAATAAGATGTATTCAAGTCCATATCTTTCCTTTGCATAGCTACTTCTACATAGAGTTTTTGAAACCTTTCTTCAATTTAAGTCAAGACTTCCTAAGAACCCATCTTCAAGTCCCTTGACAGTGAATAAACTCTTTCCAAAGTCTCCTTAGTATGATTAATCTTTGAAAAGCTCAGCTTTGCAAAATGACTTTCCTTTGGCATGAAACCACTGGGACTGTCTATGATATCCAACAAACCAGATCTAAATGCCTCCCTTTTCTGTGAATATTTAAAAAATATATTTGCAATGTTTTCATAATTATACCCTGCTGTATGTATAGCCTGTGCACACCTCATTCATTTTAAAACACCCTGTACTAGTAATGATGTTTCAGCAACAGGTTTACAGTAAGGAAGAATACTGCCTAAGGCCAACTCCTATTTTTAACTGCCAGAATTCTATAGCCTTTTATTGCACAAGATTAAAGCATGAAAGCATCTTAAATGGGCAAGTCTCCCCTCTTATCTTCTGCTTTCATTAATGCCAGTAATTATTCTTTATTGTCAAAAAATTAAAAGGCTTAGTCAGCATGCCACAATAATTATATGATTTTTTTTATTTTAAGTGAGAAAATATCTTTCCTTCATATGAAGTAGGAGGAGCTCATTTTGGATTTCAAAAGACTATTCTATTGCTGTCTGTCTTCCTCAATATTATCTTATTTCTGTAACTAGTAGAACCAGCATGTGTATGTGTGCGTGTACGTATGTGTATGTTTTGACTTGATATGTATAACTTATGTTCTTTCTTTTTTGTTGTTGTTGTTTAAAATCCAAAGAGAGTGAAAAGGAGTATTTGAAATCTTCACATTCTTCTCAGGGAAGAGTAATTATAAATTTCAGGAGCTATGTACAGAAAGATAAAGAAAGAGTACAGGTAAGAAATTTGAAAAACCTCTTTTAAAGAATTGTTGTCCCTTGAATACATTGGCCAGAGATAGTAGTAATGTGGAAATGTAGACTTTCTAAAATTAAAAAAAAATAAGTAGAAACAGAAGAAAATATTGATTGCACACATCTGTAACCCTATACTCAGGAAACTGGAACAGGGAGACTAAGACTCCATATTGAAACCCTTCTTTAATAAAAAAAAAAAAAAAAAAAAAAAAACCTAACAGAAAAACAGGCACTCAGATAGAAAAACAAAATGTCAGACAACACAAACTAATACATAGATAAAAGGGTTATGTTAAACTAAGGAATAACTCTTATATTCCAAAGCATGGGTTGACATACCAGCTAGTGAAGAAGAAAACTGAAAGTTCAGGCATCAATCCAGTACTAAACAATCATATAACTTGGATAAGGTTTCTGGTATGTGTTCTCTATGAACTCTCTTCTTGAAGTTTACCAGGAAAGGCCACACAAACCCTGTGGTCTCACTTAAATTATAGAAGTTAACATTGATCAAAACACTTTATAGTTGAAATTACAGTACAGCCTAAAATAATTAATGCATATACTTAGCTATTACAAACTTTATGTGCTAGTCAGAGTTACAAAAATTATATGCTCACTTCTATATTTGATAGTCTCTATGTCAAAGTATTGTAATATCTATAGATGTCTTAGTCTCTTAAACCCAACTTATTCTAGAAATGAATAAAATTACCCAGATTAATTAATTCCATGTATAGACCACTTGTCCAAGAACCCCAGACACACCATAATTGCTTCATGCTTGGTAAATGGGTTTAGCATCCACCTAATACATGTGAAGTAAACAAGTCAGAACTCTACTATGACAAGTGAAATTAAGGACAATATCAACAGGAGTCTACCAGGATTTGAGTAAAGTGTTTTCTTTACCATGCACTCATTAAATCATTAAAGTGGGTAGTAACCTTTTTGTTCAAGTGCCTGAAACTTATAGAAGGAAGTTCTAAATCAGCGTAATGCCTGAGTTTTCTTAGAGATGGTTCTGATCTAAACAAAATTTAAAGGTGGAAAGCTAAGTAATGTAGAAGATTAATAATTGATATACACATTTAACATTTAAATTATTCAAGCATAAGAACACTATTTCAATTGAAAACCATTTGATATAAGTACCTGAGATATGAGACTGTGTTTCTAATGTAAGATTTTGAGCATATTGTTATGTCCTTGTAAGACTTTTCCACTTCTTTTTGCATGTCTATAATATATTTGAATTAATATTTGAATAATGGATGATTGTCTGAAGTAACTTACCTGTCAAAGTTATGACATTTGAAATAGAAATTATTTGTTGGAGGAATCCAGGCTTAGGTTGAGTTATAAGATGATTTTTTTTAAGTTTATTAACTTTGTATCCTTGTATGCTGTTCCCTCTTTCCCTCCCAATCCCACCCTCCCTCCCTCATCTCCTCCCTGCCCCTTTCCAAGTCCACTGATAGGGGAGGACCTCCTCCCCTTTCATCTGATACTGTCTTATCAGATATATAAGATAAAATTTAATGGAAATTGTACCAACTTCCCAGTCAGGAAACTGAAGTTGCTGGTCTTTATTTTCTGTTTGATGAAGGCTAAAGGAGACACATTTCCTATGTTTGTGCCTAGGGTTTTTCTAACATAAAATAAATGTTAAATTAATAATGTTAAAAATTACAAAACTGCTTTTAAATCATTAATAAACATTTGTATTCTATTAGCTGCCTTCAGTGTTTTAGTAGATATAAAGTATTAAATATAGTCAATCTTTTTAAGAGTGTTAAAAAAAGTTAAATAAAACTATAATTACAATTTGATTTTAATATGAACTTGCCCCAAAGAGGAATATGTAGAGAAATTTTAATCCAGCAACATGTCTGCTTTGGCAAGTGATCACATTCAAAGATTTTTTAAGTCTATGTGATTCAGGCATTATACAGACACACCCTTAGTACACACTTTTGATACTAAAAATTGAATTTATGGTTAGTTTATAGAAGGAAGCAGCCATGTTTGAAAGTGATATCGAATTGAGGGGCAGATAAAGTGATGAATTAGAGAAAGATTTGGCAGAATGACTCACACATAATATATGCTTAACTCTCATAAGAACAGGATAGGAAAGAGAGACTACTTAAGAGTAGCACAGAAAAAGAGAGAGAGAGTTTTTTAAATTGAGATTTTTTTTTTCTAGAACAGTTTTCAGAGACACATTACTGAGAGAAAAAGCTAGACACAACTGAAGGATGAACCATTGAATGAGGAGCCAGAAGATTAGAACATTACCAGAATCAGTTTGAGGCTAGGCAGAACATGCCAGTCAGCAACTGAGAGACGGCAGCTTGAGTCAGTCAGTTGGGAAAGGAAGTTTGGGCAAGAACATTTGAATTGAACTAGCCAGTGAGAGTCCAGAAAGAGCTAGAAAGGCTTGGAAATAGCTCTTGTTTTGACAGGAATGATAGGAGAAATTATTATGGGTATAAGGAGTATGCTGCAGGTCATTAAATTACAATTGTATTATTGAGGGACATCTATTTTTCTGGTGCTGACACTATCCATATAGGAGAATATTACACAGATGTAAATTGAGAACATTCCCAGAAGAAAGATGTTACAGAGAACAAAGGTCATGATTTGAGCTGAAAAGTACAAACAAAAAGAGGGCAACAAGCTCATGTCTAGTTTTAAGCAGAACAAGGCATGCCTTACAGTGGGTCTACTTGTAATATATTTACAGTTTTGAAAGTTTATTCTGGTCATATTACAAACAACAGTGAATTCACAGAATCAAACATACATATCAATGAAGCTTAAGGAAGATTATTGAAACAATTTAGTGAAAAGATACAGTTAATGGAACACCATAGAAAATGAAGAGGTAAATTTGATAATGATCAAGCTCACAGACTCATTTTGAATCTACTAATATTTGAGTCTGTATTTGAAATAACAGAAAAAACACTGAAATGTGGCCTTTAAAAGTGGGAAGTAGGACACTATGCAATATTTAGGTGATGGAAATAAAAAGACTTTTAGAGGATGTTGCCTGTGGAATATAAAGATAGTTTCACAACAGTAAATACACCAGTGCAGGGAAGATGAAATTGGACAGACTAGTGAATGCAATAATTTGAACTCACAGAGAAAGACCAAAATGTACTTGGCATGTATTTGTTTCTACCTGGATATTAGCTGACAAGTAACTGTTAATCATGATACAACCCACAGACTCAAAAAAAGCTAAGAAACAAGTAAGGTTCAGCACAGGTGCTGCATGGATCTCTATGGGAAGAAGAAATAGAACAGATTTTGCAGGTGGCCTGGAGACTTATGGGGATAGGAACAGGTGGTGTCAGGAAAAGATGTGAGAGTGATGGACAGAGAGTTCAGGGAGAGATGACTGGAACTGAGGGGGTATTTTGGGTCAATTTGGAATCACAGTACAGTGGAAACTCCCTAAAATCTGTGAGGGAAACCCTATCAAAGACTCCTAGAAATACAGCATACAGAAGCTGAACTGGCCATCTTTTGTGATCAGACAAGACTTCCAGTTGTGGAACTGGTACATCAACCCAACCACAAAACCACTGACCTGCTCTTTATCATGCCTGAAAGTTGTGCTAGGGCAATGGTGGTGCAAAACTTGTGGAAATGGCCAATCAGTGACTTAGCTGACTTGAGACCATGCCCAGAGGGAAAAAAAAAAAAAAACAATGCCCTACACTATCCAGATGCTGAATAACTCAGAGACCTACAATAGAAATAAATATAACTAGCCAAAAAGAAAAAAAAAAGTCAATGAAATGGTCCCCAGCGATATTCAGCTATACTCAGAGATTGGTGCCTAGCACAATCATTATCAGGTTGGCCTAATTCAGCAACTGATGGAAGCAGATGCAGAGATTCAGAGCCAAACATTAGGCTTAAATTTCAGGGAACCCATTGAAAAAGGGGATGGAGAGATTGTAGAAGCCACAGGAGTTGAGGATCCTAGAAGAACATGGCCCACCAAATCAACTAACCTGGGTTTATAGGGGCTTACAAAGATTGAAGAAGAAATCACAGATCCTGTATGGGTCTAAGCTAGGTCCTCTGCATATATGTTATAGAAGTTTGGCTTGGTATTTTTGTAGTACTCTTAACAGTGGGAGTAGAGATCATCTCTCACTCTTTTGCCTGCTCTTGGAAATCTTTTCTCCTACTAGGTTGCTTCTTCCATTTAAGGAATATGAGCATTTGTGCCTATTCTTGTTGGAACTTACTATGCCATGTTTGGTTGATATCCCTGAGAGGTTTCCTCTTTTCTGAAGAGAAACAGAGGAGGAGTGGATCTGGGAGAGAAGGGAGATAAAGGAGAGTATTGGAAGAAGTAGAGAGAGGAAAAACTGCAGTTGGGTTGTTTTGTATGAGAGCAGAATTTTTAAGAAAAGAAAAGTGGAGTGAAAGTGGAAACAACAAAGGCAAAACAATTAACACTGCAAATGACGAAGCAGTGAACTTTTAAATAGCAACCATAATCAGTGAGAGGGCACCTTGACTAGAAACATAAAGAAAAGTGAAAAGTTCAAGTTCTTACTTGGCAGTGGCACTGCTGTGTAAGGTTTTGGATTCTGATCATTGGATATACACAAGCAGCCCCAGCCAGGGCTGGAAAAGGCATTGCTGAAATGGCACATAGTTTGAGGAAGGGGATCCTTTTAACATGGTGTTAGTAGTGATAGTTTTAACTTTTACTAAGCAAAAGATGTTATTGTAGAACTAGGCAACTTGTTTAAGACAAACAAGAGTTTATTATCAGACTTGAATTCTGACTAGTATATATAATGTAAATAATGTAATGGGTACATAAGAACATTCTCCTTATCATTATAAAATGTGATTGAAAGGTTAAAAATGAGAAGTTTTATTATGAATAAAGCTGCTACAAACATGGTTGTCCTTGTTGTGTACTTGAGCATCTTTTGGATATATGCATAAGAGTGGTATAGCTGGATCTTGAGGAAGCACTATTCTTAATTGTCTGAGAAAGTGCCAGATTGATTTCGAAAGTGGCTGTACATGATTACATTCCTACCAGCAATGGGGAAGGGTTCCCATTTCTCCAGAACCTCTCCAGCATGTGTTGTCCCTTGAGTTTTTCATCTTAGTCATTCTGATGGGTGTAAGGTGAAATCTCAGGGTTGTTTTGATTTGCATCTCCCTGATGGCTAAGGACGTTGAGCATCTCTTTAAGTGTTTTTCTGCCATTCTATATTCTTCTACAGAGAATTCTTTGTTTAGCTCTGTACCACATTTTTAAATTGGATTTCTTGATTTATTGCCTTTGAACTTATTTAATTCTTTATATATTCTGGATATCAACCCTCTGTCAGATATAGGGTTGGTGAAGATCCTTTCTGAGTCTGTAGGCTGTAGTTTTATTCTGACGACAGTGTTCATTACTTTACAGAAGCTTTTAAGTTTCATGAGGTTCCATTTATTGATTGTTGTGCTTAGAGCCTGTGCTGTTGATGATCTGTTCAGGAAGTTGTCTCCTGCGCCAATGAGTTCTAGGCTCTTCCCCACTTTTTCTTCCAACCAATTTAGAGTATCTGGTTTTATGTTGATGTCTTTGATCCACTTGGACTTTAGTTTTTGTGCAGGGTGATAAATAAGGATCTATTTTCTTTCTTTTTTTTTTCTGCCTGTAGATATCCAGTTGGACTAGCACCATTTGTTGAAGATGCTGTCTTTTTTCCATTGAATGGTTTTGGCTTCTTTGTCCAAAATCAAGTATTCATAGGTGTGTGGGATTATTTCTGGGTCTTCAATTTGGTTACAATTGGTCCACCTTTCTGCTTCTATGTGAATACCATGCAGTTTTTATTACTATTGTTCTGTAATACAGCTTGAAATCAGGGATGGAGATATATCCAGATGATGTTATTGTACAGGATCATTTTGGAATTTCTGGGTCTTTTGTTTCTCCATAAGAAGTTGAGAATTTTTCTTTCAAGATCTTTAAAGAATTGTGTTGGTATTTTTATGGTAATTGCATTGAATCTGTAGATTGCTTTTGGCAGGATGGCCATTTTCGATATGTTAATCCTACCAATCCATGAGCACAGGAGATCTTTCCATCTTCTGATATCTTCTTCAATTTCTTTCTTCAGAGACTTGAAGTATATTTCAAAAAGGTCTTTCATCTGCTTGGTTAGAGTCACCCCAAGGTACTTTATCTTATTATTGGTTATTGTGAAGGGTGTTGTTTCCCTGATTTCTTTCTCAGCCCTTTTGTTTTGGGTATACAGGAGGGCTTCTGATTTAACTTGGAAACAATCCAAATGCCCATCAACGGAGGAATGGATATAGAAATTGTGGTACTTTTACACAACGGAATACTACTCAGCAATTAAAAACAAGGAAATCATAAAATTTGCAGGCAAATGGGGGGATCTAGAAAAGATTATCCTGAGTGAGGTATCCCAGGAGCAGAAAAACACACATGGTGTATACTCACTTATAAGTGGGTACTAGACCTATAAGATAGGATAAACATACTAAAATTTGTACTCTTAAAGAAGATAAGAGAGACGACTCGGTGTAAGATGATCAATCTTCACTTAGAAGGACAAATGAGATGGACATTGGAAGTAGGAGAAGACAAGTAATAGGACAGGAGCCTACCACAGAGGGCCTCTGAAAGACTCTATGTAGCAGTGTATCAAAGTCGATGCAGAGACTCATAACCAAATCTTCTGCAGGAAATCATATGAAAGTAGAGAGATTTAGTATGATCTGGAGAGGACAGGAGCTCCACAAGGACCAAATATATCAGGGCACAGGGGTCTTTTCTGAGACTGATTCTCCAAGGACTGTGTATGTATGTAACCTAGAACCTCTGTTCAGGTGTAGCCCATGGTAGCTCAGTATCCAAGTTGGTACCCTAGTAAGGGGAAGAAGGCCTATTTCTGACATGAAATCAATGGCTGGCTGTTTGACACACACACACACACACACACCCGGAGGGAGGAGCAGCCTTGCTAGGCCACAGAGGAGGACATTGCAGCCAGTCCTGAAGATACCTGATAAGATTGGATCAGATGGAAGGGTAAGAGGACCTCCCATATCAGTGGACTTGGAAAGGGTCAGGGAGGAAATGAGGGAAGGAGGGTGAGATTGTGAGAGAATGAAGAAGGGGGCTATGGCTGGGATACAAAGTAAATAACCTGTGATTAATATAAAAATGAAAATTATTAAAAAATTAAAAATGAGAAGTGCATGAGAATCAAAGCATGAATGTTTTTATTTCCTATATTGTCTGTGTGATATCAGTTACATAGGCTGCCATTAATGCTATGAAAACTAAATGTAAGCAAACACAGCATATAAAATTTATAAATACATTATTTTTCTGATTATTTTTTTTATTTATTTATTTTATTTTTACTTATTTTTTTTTTAGTATCTGAACTTACAGAGTACACCAAAGTTTTTTTTATCATTATATTCGGAATAGTTTAATATATGTCAGTGATAAAGGAAATATTAAATTATATAATGTAGGTAACTTGCCATCCTGCACTTCTCATAACCTATGGTAAATATTGACATTTGAAAACAGAATAGAATATTTTTAAGCCATATTACATTTCTATTAATTGCTCTCTCTCCCCTTTTGCTTCTCTCACTCTTTCTATCCTCTCTCTCTCTTGCTCTTTCATGTGTGTGTTGTACATGAGTCGGTTCTCTTTGATCTCCATGGGGAACCCAGTGATTGAACTCAGGTAGTATGGGATTGCTTTATCTGGTGGAGTGCCTCAGACTGTTATTTTTCCCTTTAAAATTTATTTATCTATTTATTTATTCATTTATTTATCAATTTATTCACTTTGCATCCTGGCTGTAGCCCTCTCCCTCATCTCCTCCCAGCCCCACCTACCTATCCTTTGCTCCCCCTATCCCTTTTCCTTCCTCCACAGATTGGGGAGGACCTTTTCCCCTTCTATCTGACCTTAACCTATCAGGTCTCATCAGGTCTGGGTGCATCATCTCCTCAGAGGAAGCCCAGAGGCTGCTCAGTTTCCATGTGTGTTCCCTAGTAAAGGGAACAAGGGCTGTCTCTGACAAGAACTCAGTGGATGGCTCTTTGATCATCTCCCCTTGGTGGGGGGAGCAGCCGTGCCCAGCCACAGAGTAAAATGATGTGTTTTCTTCATTGCTTCTATTTCCCTTTTCAGGGTTTGACAGTTTTATTCATTTTCTTTTCCTATTTGCTTGTATTTTCCTGTATTTCTTTGAGGGATTTATTCATTTCCTTTTTACAGGCCTCTGTCATCACCATGACATTAGAATTAAGTTCATTTTCCTGAGAGTCACTGTGTTTGGATATCCAGGGTTTGTCGTAGCAGGATAGTTTGGTTCTGGTGGTGTGTATTGCCTTGGGTTTTATTGAGTGTGTTCTTGTGCTTGTTCTTTAGCCATCTGGTTGTCCCTTGTGTTGGAAGGTTTGGTGGTAGCTGATAGTCCCTGATGGCTGTCATCTTTGGTAGTCACAGATAATCTGCTTCCTCTCTGTTGGCAGTCTTCAAGGGTTGCTGTTATAGGAAGCACAGGCAGAATTGGCTGCCCAGAGTTGGTGTGAGGAACTTACAAAACAGATGTCACCTCTACTGGTGGTCTCCAATGGCTGTTGTCCCTGAGTCTGCAGGCTGACATGGTGCCCAGGAACCAGGACACGGAGGATTCAGGGGTTGTCTTCACCTCTGTTGGCACTCTCCAATTGCTGCTGTCCCTTAAACTTCAGGAGGAGCCAGTGCCCAGGAACTAGAGTGCAGACGGCTGAGGGAAACTTTATTTCTGCTGGCAGTTTCCATTGGCCATTGTCCCTGAGTCTGCAGGCTGTGCTGGTGCCCAGGATTTGGCATGCAGAGGTCATGGAGCAGACCTCACCTCACTTTTTGTTTCATTATTATCATTTAGATGTCTGTTTGGTTTTTAGTGAGTGTCAGAAAAGGGGTAGATCCTGATGGGAAGGTGAACTGAGAGGAGATTGGGGAGGAGATCTATAAAAAAATGTATGAAAGAATTCTATTACATTTTTATTGATTCTTTGTGAATTTCCCATAATGCACACCAATGCTTCTCCTTTCCCTGTCCCCTCATATCCACTTTCTGCTTACAACTCTCCCAAACAAAAAATTTTAAAAATAAACAAAACATGAAATACATCTTGTTGTGGAAGCTCTAGTTTTTCAGTTTGTCTCCACACTATGCCTATTTGTCAACATATCTTTTACCTGCAAATGTTCATTGAAATGAGTCATTGGGTCTGGTTCTAAGCCTCTGACTTCTTCTATGCTATTAATACTGAATGCTCACACAGACTTCTGTAGGATATGTTGTCATTGTGCTGTGTCACGGAGATCCTGCTGCTTTGGATCCGTGAGACTGGCCCTTTTGGGCACTCCCGCAGTTCATACATGAAGTAAATGTTGGGTTGCCTACTCAAAGCCTTTGATCTGGGCCTGGTTGGTAGCTGGGTTGGTCAGCCTGCCAGCTCTCCTGTACCCACACCAGCAGGGACAGGTCTCCATCACTGTCCTGACTAGTTCAACTAATGTAGAAGCTGGTGAGGAGCAGGGACATCTTTACAGCTCTTATGATCCTGGGGCCAGCTTCCCCACCTACCACAAATTGTGAGGGACAAAAGGGTAGGAGGGCATCACTCCTTCACCCACTAGACTGCACAATAGACATGTTGTGGGACCAGTTCTCCTCCCTTTACACCTTTGAAGCTGGATCACCCACACTCTGCCAGCAGAGCCAGCTGGACTGTGCTGCCTAGGCAAGTACAAGGTCTGTTCTCTTGAGTGTTGCAGCTGGCAAGGGGTTGGGTCAGCTCTCAAAATTCACAGGCAGTGAGGGGCAGTGTACAGCCCTTGGTAATCAACACAGTTGTGGGTGACAGCCCAGACTAGGGACCAAAAATCTCACATGGTCTTTAGAGATAATATGAACCATGGACACTGACACAGACACCTGTTCCTGAATGGCCACAGACCTAGATCATAGGAGCAGCTCAGGCTGGAACTTTACCTTGGCCTTAGGTGTCATCAGTGCAGGCTGCTCACATTAAGCTACTCCTCTTTACTATTGCATTTCCAATTCTGCCAATCTTCTTAATATTCAAACACTTGCACTTCTTCTCTTTCTCACCATCTCCTCTCTACATACTTATGCATAGTAGCTGCTCAGTCTATGGGCAGGCCATATGGCTCACTGGCCTTTGCATGTTTCTCCCCTAAACTATTTTCTTTAAGAAAAAGAAATAGCTCCTATGGCTAAAATACAATTTGAAAATTTATGAGATGATGAGCAATGCAGCTAAAATAAGCAACAAATCTAAATTGCCCTTGTCCCATGAATACAGCTCGGGACTTCATTAAAAAGGACAATACAAAATGTAATATATTTCAATATTTTACCATCAACTTGAATAAAAGATATTCAGGAGAATTTCTTTCTTTGACATCAGTGCATGCAAATAATGAGGAAATGCTGATTTAAATTTTAGAAAAAAAATTATTGAGGATTTTGCTAACTAAAGGCCAAGAAAGTGTAAAATATGAAGTCAGCTTAATAGCTAATAAGAAATTCACTGTCAGCTGGCTTAGCCAACAGTATATATGGGGTGTTCTGGAAATGATAATGCCATCTTATTAATTAGCTTCAGTTCAGTAAAAAATTCAAACTAACATGCATGTATTAGAATGTCTATGAACAAGCTTTATCTTCTAGCCTATTTCTATTGCTTTGTGTCAGCAGCTGATAATCAGAAACACATTCTACCAGTGACCCCACAACTACCACACTTTTCTAAGATCCAGAGAGGGCAAGAGCAACCAAAGAATGGAACATTCACCAAAGAAAAACAACAGAAGGTACATACCTAGACTCACCTCAATCACCATAACTCCAGATGACAAGACTTCAGTTCAAAAATATAAACATGGACAGCCAGGACAATATGCCTTCTTCAGGACCTAGTAATTCAACTACAGTTGACTCAGAGAAATATAATGTTGTCGAAGTACAATACAAAGACTTCAAAATATCAATACGACTATAAATATGTTCAAAGACCTATCTAAGAATATGAAACCACAAAGAACATTTTTAATGAAATAATAAAAACACCTTAGGACATGAAAGTAGAAATAGAATAACCAAACTGAAATAAAACTGGAAATGAAAAAATGTAGGATATCAAACAAAGACGCCAGTGTCACACTCAGCCATTATTGAAGAATAATCTTTTATATATTTATTTATTAAAAATTATTCACTTTGTATCCTCACTGCAGCCACCTCCCTTGCCTTCTCTCAGTCCCACCCACCCTTCCTCTTCTCTTTCTATGCCATTTCCTTATTCCCATGATAAGGGAGGACCTCCACCCCTTCAATCTGACCTTAGCCTCTCAGGTCTCATCAGGGCTGGTTATATCATCTTCCTCTATGGCTTGGCAAGGAACTACTCCCCAGGGGGAGGTGATCAAAGAGCCTTTGTCAGAGACAGCACCTGTACCCCTTACTTGGGAACACACTTGGAAACTAAACAACCAATGGACTTCCTTTGAATAGGGGTCTAGGTTTTACAGACATTGAAAGAACAATTCTCAGTTTCATATGGAAAACAACAACAACAACAAAAACAAAATAGCTAAAACAATCCTGTACAAAAGATCTTCTGGAGGGATCTCCATCCCAGATCTCAAGCTGTACGATAGAGCAACAGTAATAATAAAAATAAAATAGTATGGTACTGGCATAGAAACAAACTGGTGGATCAATGGAATATAATTGAAGACCCAGAAATAAACCCACACACCTATGGAAACTTAATTTTTTCCAAAGAAACCAAAACCATATAATGAAAAAAATAGCATCTTCAACAAATGGTGCTGGTCTAGTTGGATGTCTATATGTAGAAAAATGCAAATAGACCCATATTTATCACCCTGCACAAAGTTAAAAGTCCAAGTGGATCAAAGGCTTCAACATAAAACCAGACAAACTAAATCTTAGAAGAATTTTTCTTAAAGTAGATGGGAACTAACACATAGATAAACAACTGGATAATGTATAGAGATAAATTTCATAAATGGGATGTCATTATCAAATTCTCAGCTTTTGGGTTAAGGATCTATTGAAATATTGTAACAGCTGAATGTGTTGGATGATCCAAAGGTACACCTGCCTTCCAGATGCAATAGGCATGATTCACATATGAAATCAGAGATGGGGCAGCAGGCAAAAAGCTAGCACATACTCAAGCCAGACAAGTTCACAACAGTGAGATAGGAAAGTGATCATAGGATTCCATCTTTAAACTGTCTTCAAAACAATTTTCTCCAATGAAATATCACTGGGTACATTGAAACAAAATCTGAGATGAAAAAGGGAATATAAAAACAGATATTTAGGAACTCCAGAGAATCATGAGACTGTATTTTTAAAATATGTTCTCCAAAAAGTAGAAAAACTAAAGTAAATGGAAAATTATCTCAAAAAATACCACCTACTAAAGTTAAAAACTTATATAAACAATTTTAACAGACATAGAACTCCTAGTAAAAAATAAACAGTAACTAAAAATTCAGGGTCAAATGGTTTTGGTGTCATATTCTACCAGACTTTCAAAGAAGAATTAGTGACAATACTCTTTGAATTATTTCACAAAATAGAAACAGAAGGAACATTGCCCAATTTATTACATAAGGCTACTATTACCTTAATACCTAAACCACATGAAGACTCAACAGGTTTACAGAAAAAAATCTTTCATGAAAATACATGCAAAACTAATCCATAAAATACTTGTAAACTTACTTCACTCAGGATGATCCTTTCTAGTTCCATCTATTTGCCTGCAAAGTCCATGGATAATCCTAAGTGAGGTAGTGCAGACTCAGAAAGGCACACATGGTATGTATTCACTTACAAGCAGATATTAACCATGTATTACAGGATAACCCTACTAAAATCCACAGACCCAAAGAAGTAACAGTGGGTGGCCAAGGGAGGTAATTCTTGATTCTTACTCATATGGGGAAATAAAAAGGCAGTGAAAGTGGATGTAGAGAGGGAATTGGGTAGGAGAGGGTTTGGGGGGGGTGTTGGGAGGAGGAAGTGAACAATCATATTTAGAGAGAGTGTGTAGAGGAGGTAATAGGACTTGAAGAGAAAAAGGAATCTGGGGGCAGAGCATCTCTAATACAGGTTGTAGACCTGTGACAGGGTAAGCAACAGGGAGGATATGGGCATGGCTTTAGCTGAACCTTCTAGCAGGAGGTGACCTTCTAGCCAGGCAGGACCTATAGTGGTGGGAGGGGTAAATCAACATACACACACACAAACTTTAAACCAAAATATAGCCTGCCTACAAGATGTGCAGGGATAAAGATAGAACAGAAATTAAGGGAATGTCCAACCTGTGCCTTGTTCAACCTGAGACCCAACTCATGGGAGACAGACAATCCCTGTAACCATAAACAATATTCTGCTATGTTTGCAGACAGGAGCCTTGCATAAATATACTCTGAGAGGCCACACCCAGTAACTGAGAGAAACAGATGCTGAGACTCACATCCAAGGACTACCTGGAGCTTGAGGAGTCTTGTGGAAGAGTAGGGAGGAAACACAGAAGGACCTGATGGGAACAAGAATGCTGCAATACCAACAGTGTCAACTGACCCAACAAGTACAAACCAAAGAGCATGCTTGGGCTGGCCCTAGACCTCCTACAAATATGTAACCCTGCAACTTGAACTTTATGTGGGTCTCCTAGTAAGTTGAACAGATGCTGTCTTGATGTGACTTTATAAGCTGGGGTGGACTCCCCTTTCTTGAGGAGAAGGGGAGGGGGATAGGAGGAAGAGGTGAGAAAGTGGGCAGTGAGGAGATGAGGGGGCTATGATCAAGATGTAAAGTTAATAGATAAAAATAAATTATACTTGCAAATTGAATCCAAGAATGCATCAAAATATCCTCTACCATGATCAAGTAGGCATCATAAAAGAGATACAGGGATAGTTCAATATATGAAAACCAGTAAATGAAATCCATCATATAAATAAAGTGAAAGAAGAATGCATTATCATTTCATTATATTCAGAAAAGAACTTTGAGAAAATCCTTCATGATAAAAGTACTAGAGAAATTAGGGATACAATAAACACATAATAAACATAATAATTTATAACAAGCCAACATCAAATTAAATGGAAAGAAACTCAAAGCAATTCTGCAAAATCAGGAACAAGACAAGGTTGTCCACACTCTCCATATCTATCCAATATATTACTTGAAGTTTTAGCTAAAGAAATAAGAAAACTGAAGAAGATCAAGAAGATATAAATTGGAAAGGAAGAAGTCAAAGTATCATTAATTATTTTGTAAAGAGAGAGTGTAGTTTCAAAGAATTGGAGAGGAAAAGACATGAAAAAGAATATCTATGAAAATGGGAGGGATTGCAGCAATAGATCAATTGGAAAAAGTGCTGCTGAGTATCAATAAGGACATCATTGATCCCAGCAAATACTTAAAAATTGAATGTGTGCTAACAGGGACCTGTAATCCCAACAAGGTGGGATAAGAGACAGGAGAATTGTGTATGTTTCTGTTCTCTATCCTCACTTTTGCTTCACTGAGAAACCTTGCATTAAAAAAATATATATGTTTTTTATTGCTGAGAAATATTCCATTGTGTAGATATACCACAATTTGTGCATCCATTCCTCCACTGAGGGGCATCTGGGCTGTTCCCAGCTTCTGGCTATTACAAATAAGGCTGCTACAAACATGGTTGAGCAAATGTCCTTATTGTGTACTTGAGAATCTTTTGGATATATGCCTAGGAGTGGTATAGCTCGATCTTGAGGAAGCGCTATTCCTAGCTGTCTAAGAAAGCACCAGATTGCTTTCCAGAGTGGTTGCACAAGTTTACATTCTCACCAGCAGTGAAGGAGGGTTCCCCATTTTCCAAAACCTCTCCAGCATGTGTTGTCTCTTGAGTTTTTGATCTTAGCCATTCTAATGGGTGTAAGGTGAAATCTTAGGGTTGTGTTGATTTGTATTCCCCTGATGGCTAATGAGGTTGAGCATTTCTTTAAGTGTTTCTCTGCCATTCGATATTCCTCTGCAGAGAGTTCTCTGATTAGCTCTGTACCCCATTTTTTAATTGGATTACTTGATTTTTTGCTGTTTAACTCCTTTAGTTCTTTATATATACTGGATATTAGCCCTCTGTCAGATATAGGGTTGGTGAAGATCTTTTCCCAATCTGTAGACTGTCGTTTTGTTCTAAGGACAGTATCCTTTGCTTTACAGAAGCTTTTCAGTTTTGTGAGGTCATGAAATTTGCAGGTAAATGGTGGGATCTGGAAAAGATCATCCTGAGTGAGCTATCCCAGAAGGAGAAAGATGCACATGGTATATACTCACTCACATAGACATATAATATAGGATAAACCTACTAAAATCTGTACACCTAAAGAAACTAATCAAGAGGGAGGACTCTTGCTAAAATGCTCAATTCCTATCCAGAAAGGCAAAGAGGCTGGACATCAGAAGAAGGAGAAAAGAGGGAACAAGTCAGGAGCCTGACACAGAGGACCTCTGAAAGGCTCTGCCCTGCAGACTATCAATGTAGATACTGAGACTTATGGGCAACCTTTGGGCAGAGTGCAAGGAATCTTAGAAAAGAAGTGAGAAACAGTAAGATCTGGAGAGGACAGGAACTCCATAAGGAGAGCAAAAGAACCAAAAAAATCTGAGCACAGGGGTCTTTCCTGAGACTGTTATTCCAACCAAGGACTATGCATGGAGATAACCTAAGACCCCATGGCCACAGATATAGCCCATGGTAGTTCAGTATCCAAGTGGGTTCCATTATGATAGGAACAGGGACTGTCTCTGACATGAACTGATTGGCCTGTTCTTTAATTACCTCCCCCTGAGGAGGAAGTGGCATTAACAGTCGACAGAAGAGGACAAGGCAGCCACTCCTGATGAGACCTAATTGACTAGGATCAGAAGGAAGGAAAAGAAGTCCTCCCCTATCAGTGGACTTGGGGAGGGGCATGCATGCAGAGGGTGGAGGAAGGGAGGGATTGGGACGGGAGGAGGGAGGGAACCACAATGGGGATACAAAGTGAATAAAGTGTAATTAATAAAGAAAAATAAAATAAAAAATAAATAAAAATAAAAAAATATGGTGGGGAGTGATCAAACTGAAATATCAAAAGCCTAACCCTGGTCTGTATACCTGTGTTTAAATGAACACATGAATATTAACACATAAAAAAGGATAACATAAAGAATAAAGTAAAAAGAGAACATCCCAAAGTAATAAATAATAAGCAATAACTGAGAAATGTTCTTATTTCTGATAATATTTATTAAACATTTGTGACAATTCATGTTGAAACGATAGTTCTTTTCCTTGTTTTAAATTTCAGAGTATTTTGGATATCAATACTTATTTTATTACTCAACTGTCTATGAAATATCTATCAATTAAACTTTTTATAGATAAAGACGATTTCAATTTTTTTCTGTATCTAGCAACTTTTTGTAGAAAAATACTTTTAGAGGAATGCTGAGACCATCAAACAAATAATAAAATCACCACTTATAATCCCTATCCCTTTCCAGAGACATGAAGGTTAATTGGATGCTTTATTTTTGTCACTTCTATGTTTCATCAATGTTATTATCTACACAATGGACAGGAGAGAAAATCAATTGCTCTGTCGACCTCTCTTATTTTCTTATGTCCACAGAGCTCCATTAAAAAAAAAAAGTCTTCCTGATTTAATTAACCATAACACAACCTTGAAGGTACACTGTTTCCCTCCTGAAACTGTAAACATAAACACTTAGCACTTATGATCAGTATATTTTAAATGTTATAAACTTCTCACATTTTACTGTATTTTCAGTCAAAATTTGTTACATTTAACAATATTCTGAAGACCAAACATTCCCTGTTGGAGACCATATCTTTAGATTAATTTAGCATTGGCCAGAGCTTCCTAAAGAGCTGTTGCTTGTGTCTAGCTAATTTAGATAATTCGAGTATTATTTGATTTGTGTAAGCATTAGAGAAAGTGGGTATTTAAGACAGCCTATTGTATAAATACCATGATTCAGTATAAAATTAAGCTAACTGACTTTTGCCAAGCTGTCTATATGTAAATGTCCAATATCAGGTATGCATTTTAAGTGGTTCCAATAATTCTTGTCAATTGATAGATTGTACACTTTTATAAGTCATAGAAAAATATGTTGGAAATTTAAAATGAGCTTTTTTATCTGAGAAATAACAAAGATGATTTTCCTATATTCACATCACCCAATTTTCTCATGCCCTACTCTCTAAAACATTTACTTTTAAATTAGAAGCATGAAATATGCTTTAATTTCACCAAATGCTACTTTGTCCCTTTGTACCCTAAAGGGACTGAATAAAATACGCTCGGTGATCTAAGTGTTGACAGACAGAGCTAAGCATGGGGGAGTTATATGATGACATTCAAGATTTAATTATGAGAACCTAATTGTCATTTAAGCATTTATGGTAGAATAATATTTTTTTCATGTCTGTCTGAATATAAAATTGAACATAATGGTATGTTCAAATTTTCCAAAAGAACAATGTTTCAAAATTCTATCAGCTAGTTTACAAATGACAGAAGAAATAACTTTTGAAGAGCAATTTATGAATTACTAAAAGCATGCAAGCACCATGACAAGAATTACAATTATATCAATTAGTCATTCTCTCAACTCAGGTGTTTTTTTATATTTTTATTTTTTATATTTTTTTATATTAATCACAGGTTATTTATTTTGTATCCCAACCTAGCCCCCTCCCTTATTCCTTCCCAGTCCCAAGCACCCTTCCTCATCTCCTCCCTGCCCCTTTCTAAGTCCACTAATAGGGAATGTCCTCCTCCCTTTTCATCTGACCCTAGCTTATCAGGTATCTTCAGGACTGGCTGCAAAGTCCTCCTCTGTGGCCTAACAAGGCTGATCCTCCCTCGGGGGGTGGGTGTCAAAGAGTGAGCCATTGAGTTCATGTCTACTAGGGTACCAACTTGGATACTGAGCTACTATGGGCTACATCTGAGCAGGGGTTCTAGGTTATCTCCATACATGGTCATTGGTAGAGAAAAAGTCTCATAAAAAAACCTATGCCCTGGTATATTTGGTCCTTGTGGAGCTCCTGTCCTCTCCAGGTCATACTAACTCTCCCTTCTTTCATATGATTCCCTGCACTCTGCCAAAGGTTTGGTTATGAGTCTCAGTATCTGCTCTGATACACTGCTAGGTAGAGATTTTCAGAGGCCCTCTGTGGTAGGCTTCTGTCCTGTTAGTTGTTTTCTCCTACTTCGAATGTCTATCCCATTGTCCTTCTAAGTGAGGATTGATCATCTTATCCCGGGTCCTCTTTCTTGTTTATCCTCTTTAGGTGTACATTTTTTACTATGTTTAGCCTATCTCAGAGGTCTAGTACTCACTTATAAGTGAGTATAAACCATGCGTGTCTTTGTGCTCCTGGGATACCTTGCTCAGGATGATCTTTTCTAGATGCCCCCCATTTGCCTGCAAATTTCATGATTTCCTTGTTTTTAATTGCTAAGTAATATTCCATTGTGTAAAAGTACCACAATTTCTGTATCCATTCCTCTGTTGATGGACATCTGGGTTGTTTTCAGCTTCTGGCTATTACAAATAAAGCTACTACAAACATGGTTGAGCAAATGTCCTTGTGTACTTGAGCATCTTTTGGATATATGCATAGAAGTGATAAATATATATATATATATATATATATATATGTGTGTGTGTGTGTGTGTGTGTGTGTGTGTGTGTGTGTGTGTGTGTGATAATTATATATATAATTATATATAAGTGATAATTATATATATATATATATATATATATATATATAAATTTACTCACTTTGTATCTCTGCTCCAGCCCCCTCTCTTGATTCTTCCCAGTCCAACCCACCCTCCCTCTCCTCCTTCTATGCCCTTTCCCTAGTACCCTGATATGGGAGAACCACCTCCCTTTCTATCTGACCCTAGCCTTACAGGACTCAACAATACTGGCTGAATCATCTTTCTGTGTGGCCTGGAAAGGTTGCACACCCCAGGGGAAAGTGATCAAAGGATAAACCTACTAAAATCTAAAGTCCTAAAGAAACTAAACAACAAGGAGGATTCTAGGGAAGATGTTTAATCCTCATTTAGAAGGGCAAACCAGATAAAATTCATCAGTAGGAGAGGACAAGGAACAGGCCAGGAGCCTTCCACAGAGGACCTCTGTGATTCTACCCACCAGGGTATTGAAGGAGATACTGAGACTAATACACAAACTTTAGGCAGAGTACAGGAATATTTATGGAAGAAGGTGCTAGAAAGACCTGGAGGGGACAGGAACTCTACAAGTAGAAAATCAGCCTAAATACCTGGACCCAGGGCATCCTGCAGAGACCAATACTCCACCTAAGGACCATGCATGGAAAAGACATAGAGTTCAAAGAAAGCTCATTGATTATCTGTTTAGTTTCCAAGTGGGTTCCTAGTAAGGGGTACAGGGGCTGTCTCTGACATGATGAGCTCTGGTGTTTTTAAGAAGTAAATGGCAAAATAACATCCTCCTACACAATAAAATTTTCAGTGCAGAAAGCATCCAATTTTATATTAACTTTCTTAAATTATTTATTTTTCCACATGATTGTGAAATCTTGACCAAAGTTTCAGTATTAAACTATATAAAATAAGAATAATTTTTTATTCATTTACAAAATTTGTGAGCCAAATAATTGCAATACTCGAGAATCCTCAAATTCAAATAAGCTATATCTTCCTATTATTTTACCTGAAATTTGATTAAATTATTTCCTGGGAAAATAACTGTGCTCCCTTACAGCTAAATGTGATTTTATATATATATATTCTGAAAAGGAGAATAGAAAATTTCAAGTACTTTGAATGTGACCTACTTGGGTGAATGCCAGGAAATCCAATATATGTCTAAATAGGAAAATGAGAGATAGACTAAAATATGATATGGAAATATATTTAAAATATAATGCTTCTGTGGATTTATGATACTGGAAATATATTTAAAATATAATGCTCCTGTGTTTATGTATATGCTTGAGTGTATGTATATTGAAACCAAAATTTGAAATTTAATGAAATATTAATGGCAGAAATGACTAGTACTTCTGTGTGAATAGAATGTAAAGTAAGACCCAGGAGGATGTATTAATTGATACATAGTCTCTTTAGTAAACAGTTGTGGGATGAGTGGTTGTTTTATCAGATTTTAATAATACCATATATAGGTATAATTAAATGTATACCTACCACTTTAGAAATCAATCTGGCACTTTCTCAGACAATTAGGAATAGTGCTAACTCAAGATCCAGCTATACCACTCCTAGGCATATATACAAATATGATAAAACAATGACATTTTTTCATCTATGTACATAGAAGCTTTATTTTTAATAGCCAGAAGCTGGAAACAACCCAGATGTCCCTTAGTTGAGGAATGGATACAGAAATTGTAGCAAATTTACACAATGGAATACTACTCAGAAATTAAAAACAAAGGAATCATGAAATTTGCAGGTAAATGCTAAGAACTGGAAAAGATCATCCAGAGAGAAGTATCCCAGAAGCAGAAAGACACACAGGGTATATACTCACTTATAAGTGGATATTAGACATATAATGTAGGATAATCATACTAAAACTTATACACTTAAAGTAGCAAATCAATAAAGAGAACCCTGGGTAAGATGCTCAATCCTCATTCAGAAAGGTAAATGGGACGGACATCAGAAGAGAGAGGTAGCAGGGAACAGGGCAGGAGGTGACCACCGAGAGACTCTGAAAGAGGATGCCCTGCAAGATATCAAAGCAGAGGCTGGGACTCATAGGCCAACTTTGGGCAGAGTACAGGAAATCTTATGAAGGAAAGAGGAGATAGAAAGAACTGGAGGGGACAGGAACTCCACAGAGAGAGAAAAAAATATCTGGGCACAGGGATCTTTTCTGATACTGATATTCCTACCAAAGACCATTCATGGAGATAACCCAGAACCCCTGCACAGATGTAGTCCATGGCAGCTCAGTCTCCAAGTGTGTATGGAATGGAAAAATTGAAGTTTTCCACACTGCTCATGGAGAAAAGACTAAGTGAACCTTTTCTCTAACTCTATAATTAAAAAATAAATAAATAAATGAGCCATCAATGGATTTTTTTCTTGAATGAATCACATAAGAGAATTGCTATGACAGAAAAAAGAAAAAATTACAATCCATACCATGAATTATCTGACAGAGAAGACATAAGGTTTTAGCTGGGATGTTTACCACTAGCACTGAAACAAAGCAATTAGAAATTTATGGTAGTTTTTATTTCATAGATAAACACAAGTGTTGATGAGTGTGTTATTGCAAAACCCCTTCCCTGAAACTAGAAATTCATCAAAAGTTCACACTTTTAGGCTTTTTCTCCATGAGATACAAAGAGTTTCTCACAGCCAGGCTGAAAAAGTTATTATTATTATTATTATTATTATTATTATTATTATTATTATTATTTAGCTTATGTGATTAAATACTTGGAAAGAATAAACCTACTATAGGACAATTTTATTTTGAACCACATTTTGAGAATTTAGTTCCTGATGGCAGTAAAAGCATAGCGCTTGTTTAGATTGCTTCCCATCTAGCAAGTCTGAAAGCGGAATATTACCTACCCTGTTCTTCTGAATTTTCCTCCCCCCCTTTCATTTATTTTAGTTCAGGCACCCAGTGCATGGGAGGGAGCACCAAGTTTAGACACATATTTTTCTTTCAATTAAATCTTTCTAGACAGACAATATCTAAGGTGTATTCATGCAGATACTAAGTTTCATGCAGTTTAGAATGACCATCATATTAAGAATCTTCGGCATTTTTCCTTGTGTAACCACAGGAAGAAAAGGCAGCAACTGCTGATAATTTGCTCATATAAATCTCCTCACTATTTTATGTAGCAAAAGTGTTAGCTTTCACTTAAAAGGCCAACATTTCAAGTCCCTTAATGATACAGTGGCTCAGAGGGACTAGGTAATAGAATTGAGAACAACATGTTCTATTCCTGAAATGGGTTACATAAAAGTGCTTAACCCACAACAACATATGAAGAAGGGATTGAGTGTTGTTGAAGGCTACACCCATGATGAGCTGTAGCACATTACCAGCATGAGAACAAATGTAAGTCTTTTTTCAAGAATAGTTCCTCACATTAATCTTTTTTTTTTTTCAAAACAACAAAAATGACAGGACAGAAAGCAAGAGAACAAACAAAACTGGGCATTAAGAGCAGAAGAGAATAAGTGTTAAGAGACATGTTCCTTTTTAAATGTTGTGAAAAAGAATGTTTGTGCTTCGGTTAGTGTGTGCAAGCCTGTGTATGAAAGCTAAACACATGAAAAATAAAGTATGGGAAAAGAATAAAGTCCTGGAACCGAAAAAAAAAAAATATATATATATATATATCATAAAAAAAACATTCTTCACATAAAACTCTATGTATCAATAGAAAACTTACATTGGAATAGCTTCAGCAAAAATAGGCCAAAGCAAGTCTCTCTTGGAAAATACAAATTCCACTTCATAAAGAGAAAGAAAGAAAGAAAGAAAGAAAGAAAGAAAAAGAAAGAAAGAAAGAAAGAAAGAGGAGTATTAAAAATAAGATGATATCTAAGAATGTTTTTCATGATTCCATAAGAACTGATATAGATAATAAAGATGAATTGACTCTAAAGACAGGCCAATGATGTTAATCCAAATATAAAAATAATGTCACAATATATGATTGCAAAAGGACAAACATCGAAAAACCAAGATGCCCTTCAACCAAAGAGTGGATAAAGTGACTGTGGTATGTTGGCACAAAGGAGTACAACTTAGCTGTTAAGAAAGAAAGAAAGAAAGAAAGAAAGAAAGAAAGAAAGAAAGAAAGAAAGAAAGAAAGAAAACTGATATCATGAAATGTGTAGGAAAGTGAATGAAACTAGAAAAATATCATTCCAAGTGAAATAACCCACATCAAAAAAGACAAACAAGGTATGTACCCATTCATAGCTGTATGGTAACTGTAAAAAAAAAAAAAAAAAAAAAAGTATAAGATAATCATGATACAGTCCACAGACCCAGAGAAGCTAAATAATAAAGAAGGCTCAATGGCAGACTTCTGTATCTCTCTTGGGAAGAGAAATAGAACAGATATTGTGGGTAGATGTAGGGTGGTTTGGTACAGGAACAGGCGGGATCATATTGAAAGAAGATAGAGGGTAAGAATAATGGAAGAGATAACTGAAATTGGGGGGGGGGCATTTGGGGAGTGAGGTCAAAATCTAGTACGACGGAAATTCTCAGTAATCTACAAGGGTGACAATAGCTAAAGACCCCCGTAATGGGGGACTATGGAGCCTGAACTGGCCACCTTCCGGAACCATGCAATTTAGAATGGAAAGATCGGGACACTAAGTGACTGTTAAAATTTTCTACATACAATTTGTCTTGCCTGAAAGAAGAGCTTTGTTAAAGGTATGCAGAAACTGGGAAGCAGCCCACCAAGGACTAGTCCAACTTGAGAAACAAGACATAAGAGGATGCCCATCTCTCCCACTTCCTGGAGGCCAGAAAGCTGGAAAGCACAGACACCTAGGATGGAAAGGATATAATTTTATTACTAATCATAGTCTGCTATACTTGTAGACAGGAACCTATCATAATCATCATAAGGGGGGTCTTCATCCAGCAACTAATGGAAACAGATTCAGAGACCCACAGGCAAAGGTAAGGGAATCTTGAGCGAGACATGAAGGAAAGATTGTGGGAGTTCAGAGTAGACAAGGACACCACAAGAAACCCAAATAGGGGGATCCAAGAAGGTGGCCATCACTGCACACTATTTTTGAGAGGCAGAGGATCTGAATCTCTGAAATTGGTGAGTGGAGGAGCAATCGAAGCCAGAATTTAGATGTTTTGGCTTTCTGAAAGAGAAGGGACACCACAGAGGCAAAGAACACTTATAGAGTCAGATCAGGCCCGGACTTCTCTGGGAACGGATAGGGGCACTTCCCTTGTCTGGGCCTCCCTCCACCTCAGGGGAGCCTACACACAGCGCCTGTGAGCTAAGCACAAAACTCACTGCCTGGTGAGTGAGCAGAGGCAGGGCTTCTAGCTCCTCAGCCATGGTGGGCAGCCACACCCACCCGCTGAACACCATCACTAAGAGCACACATATGAAGATACCCATCCCTGAGCACCCTCTCACTGAGCTCCTGACTCGCTGAGTTTCAACCACTCCACAGCTCCTGATGCCGTGGGAGCTCTGGAGCTGCAATAGCTCTCGCCCAGCAGAGCGACACCCCCTGCCCCAGAGATCCTGCCATGCAGAGCGCCCCCTCTCCCCACCTAGGATCCTGCCTCATGGAGCGCCTGTCCCTCTGGAGATCACACCCAGCGGAATACCCCTGCAGGAGATACCACCCAGCTGATCACCCCCCGCCCCGAGCTTCCATCCTTCAGAGTGCACGCCCAACAAGTGCCCACCACAAAGTCCCAGATCTGCAGTACAATCCTTCCTGGGTCCCACATCTCTGAGTGGCTGTGCTGACTCCAGAGGGCCTACCAGCCAGTGACTGCACCAACTATCCAACCCCTCAGTGGCAGATAGCCAGCTGAGCAGCTGCCAAAGTCCAGCAGACCTGCAAAAACACCTAGGTACACCAGGTGTTGGGCCACCAAGGCCTGTGGACCACTTTAGTGACGTACCAGCAAGCACCTGGACACCCCCATTCTACAGCCGCAGCTGGGCTTCCTAGATCAATAGCTGCAGTGCCACTGGGCTGAAAGATCTCAACCTGCCATATTTGACTCAGCAGGTCCAATCTGGACAGTAGAGAACAGAAAGAACCCATGTTATTTTCAATTTGACCTACTAGAGAGTGAGTGCACCCTCAAGTGCATGCAGAACCCCAGAATCAGGGTGTTTCTAAGAAAGCAGCCAGACCCTCCCAACCCATATCCACTGTGGGAAACAGAGGGCCTTGTGGAACACTGAAGCCCCTGCTCTGAGGATCTACCTGTGGAGTTTATGGAAATACCAGTTAGAGAAGAGTACCAATGGCCTGTAGGACACAGACATACTCAGGGAATCCACACCAGCAATTATCAACAGTGCTTGCCATATCTTAAGTGCTTGCAACCCCTTCAATGCATGCAAGACACCCCTATCTCACACTGAAGGCCTCTACATCATCTAGCACCCTGTCCCTCAGGGCACACCACCATGCACACACACACTCATAGGCTACCTCACATTTGTCCGTCAGCACCT
Organism: Psammomys obesus; assembly: GCF_907164565.1. NCBI lineage: Eukaryota > Metazoa > Chordata > Mammalia > Rodentia > Muridae > Psammomys > Psammomys obesus. The sequence goes on along the minus strand of NW_026596240.1, from coordinate 3,851,912 downwards.
GCAGACTTTCCTCCCACTGAAACACCAACGCACACGCTGAAACCACTGGTCCTCTCTCATTTTCCTGAAGAATTCTCCAGACACCAGAGATAGACCAGGCTGATCTGCAGAATTCAGGAACAAACAGTGAACACTACAGAAAAACAAATGGCCAGCGGTCAGCAAAAGAACATATCCAACATAAATCAAGACATCACCAGCAACCCTCAAAATTTAGGGACACTACAACTCATTGGAAACACAAGAAAATGACTTTAAAGCTATGTTTTTCCAGTTGTTTAAGGCACATAATGAGTAAACAAAGAGATCTCTCAGGGAAATAACCATTCAAATCCAGACAGTTAAAGAGGAAACTAACAAATCTCTCGAAGAATTGTAAACCCAAGTGGAGGCAAAGAGAAAATAAACAAAATTCTCAAAGAAACACAGGCAAATATAGCCAAACAAATAGAAGTACAAGTAGAGATACAATTAGTGGCATACAGAGAGGAAACAAAGAAAAAATGGAGCCCATCCTACAGAGACAGGAATTCACATTCAAACAGATGAAGGAAATGGTGCAAGGCATGAAGTAAAATCAATAAAGAAACACAAACTGAGAAAAACCTGGAGCTGGAGAACTTAGATAAGAGATCAGGAACCACAAAGGTAAGCATCAGCAATAGAATACAAGAGATGGAAGAGAATATCTCTGGTACTGAAGATACACTCGCAGAAATTAATACATCTTTCAAAGAAAAAGTAAAATCAGAAAAATCCCAAACACAAACACATTCAAGAAATCAAGGATGCCATAAAAAGGCAAAATCTAAGAATAATAGGAATCGATGAAAAAGAAGATTCCAGGCTTGAAGGTCCAGAAAATATTTTCAAGAAAATAATAAAAGAAATTTTTCCCAACCTAAAGAAAGAGATGTCCATAAACATACAAGAGGCTTACAAAACACCAAATAGACTAGACTAGAAAAGAAACTCGTCACTCCAGATCATAGTCAAAACACTTAATCTAAAGAACAAAGAAAAGATATTAAAAGCAGCAAGAAAAAAGGCCAAGTGATATATAAAGGTAGACCTATCAGGAACACACCAGACTTCTCAACAGAAACTGTGAAAGCCTGAAGGTCCTGGACAGATATCATGCAGCATTAAGGGACCACACATGCCAACCCAGACTACTATACCCTGCAAAGTTTTCAATAAACATGGATTGAGAAAACAAAATATTTCATGACAAAACTAAATTTAAGCAATATCTAAACAGCAAACCAGCCCTACAGAATATAGTAGAAGGAAAATTCCAATCCAATGAAAACAACTACACTCAAGAAAACCCAGAATACAACCAAAATTAAAAGAAAACAAGAAATGAATCACATTAACACAACCAAGTCCACAATAATAGGAAATAACGTTCAATGGTCACTATTATATCAACATAAATGGATTCAACTCTCCAATAAAAAGACACAGACTAACAGAATGGATGTGGAAACAGGATCCAACATTCTGTTGTATCCAAAAAACACACCTCTGCAACAAAGATAAACATTACCTCAGAGTAAAGGACTGGAAAACTGTTTTTCAAGCAAATGTACCCAGAAAACAAGCTGGAGTAGCTATCCTAATATCTAATAAAATAGACTTTCAACTAAAATTAATATAAAGAACCTGTGGAGGGGAACTACATTCTTATCAAAGGAAAAATCCACCAAGAGGACATCACAGATGTGAAAATCTATGCCCCAAATACAAGAGCGCTTACATTTGTAAAGAAACATTATTAAAGCTTAAATCACACATTGATCCCAACACCTTAATAGTGGGAGACTACAAAACCCCACCATCACCAAGGGACAGATCATCTAGACAGAAGCCAAATAAGGAAATAAAGGCACTTACGAAGGTCCTAATTCAAATGGACCTATTTGATGTTTGCATAACTTTTCACCCAAACTCAAAAGAGTATACATTCTTCTCAGCACCTCATGAAACCTTCTCCAAAATAGACCATATAATTGGTCAAAAAGCAAGCCTCAACAGATAGAAGAATATTGAAATAATCCCCTGTATTCTATCTGACCACCATGGACTAAAGCTGGACCTCAACAACAATGGAAATAGCAAAATCCTACAATCACATGGAAATTTAACAACTTGATACTCAATGACAGCTGGATTAAGGATGAAAATAGAAAGAAATTAAAGACTTCCTAGAATTCAAAAATGAAGGTACAACATACCCACATTTATGGGACACAATGAAAGCAATGTTCATACCATTAATTGCTTTCAAGAAAAAAAAAATTATAACATCTCATATAAGCAACTAAATGGCCCAACTGAAAGCCCTAGGGAAAAAAAAAAAAAAAAGAAGGAGAAGAAGCAGATACACCAAAAAGGAACAGACAGCTGGAAATACTCAAACTCAGGGCTGAAATCAATCAATTAGAAAAAAATAAAACTATTGAAAGAATCAATAAAACCAAGAGGTGATTCTTGAGAAAATCAACAAGACAGAAAAACCCTTAGCCAAACTAACTAAAAGGCAGAGAGAAACTATCCAAATCAGCAAAATCAGAAATAAAAAGGAGGACATGACTACAGACACTGAGGAAATCCAAACAATCATTAGATAGTAGTACAAAAGCCTATATGCCACAAAATTTGAAAATCTAAAAGAAATGGACAATTTTCTTGATAGATTACATTTACCAAAATTAAGTCAAGATCAGGTAAAATGATTGAACAGCCTTATATCCCCCAAGCAGTCATCAACAGTCTCCCTTCTAAAATAAAAAGGCCCGGGCCAGATGGTTTCAGCTCAGAATTCTACCAGACCTTCAAAGAAGTGCTAACTCCATTTCTCTTCAAATTATTCCACAAAATAAAAACAGAAGGAACATTACCAAACTCATATTATGAAGCCACAATCACCTCGATACCTAAACCACACAAAGACCCCCAAAAAATGAGGACTTCAGACCTCTCTTTCTGTGAACATTGATGCAAAAATACTAAATAAAATACTTGCAAGACACATAAAATATTTTATATGCCATGACCAAGTAGGCTTTATCTCAGGCATGCAAGAATGGTTCAATATATGGAAATACATCAATGTAATCCACCATATAAACAAAGTGAAGGAGATAAACCACATGGTCATCTCCTTAGATTCCTGAAAAAGCATTTGACAAAGCTCAACACCCATTCATGTTAAAGTCTTAAAGAGATCAGGGATACAAGGCAGACACCTAATTATAGTAAAGGCAATATACAGCAAGCCTATATCCAACATAAAACCCAATGGAGAAAAACTTAATTCAATCCCAATGAAATCAGAGACAAGGCAAGGCTGCCCAATCTCTCCATATCTCTTCAACATTATACTTGAAGTCCTAGGTAGAACAATAAGACAAGTATGGGAGATCAAGGGGATACAAATTGGAAAAGAAGTCAAAGTTTCACTATCTGCAGACAATATGATAGTATACCTGAGTGACCCCCAAAATTCAACCAAAGACCTCCTTTAGCTGATAAACACCTTCAGCAAAGTAGCTGGATACAAAATTAACTCAAAAAAAAAAAAAAAAAAAAAAAGAAGCCATCCTGTATACCCAAGACAAAAGGGCTAAGAAAGAAATCAGAGAAACAACACCCTTCACATTAGCCACTAATAACATAAAGTACCGTGGTACAACTCTAACCAAGCATGTGAAAGAGCTGTTTAAAAACAACTTCAAGTCTCTGAAAAAGGAAATTGAAGAAGATATCAGAAGATGGAAAGATCTCCCATGCTCATGGACTGGTAGGATTAACATAGTGAAAATGGCCATTTTTCCAAAAGCAATCTACAGATTCAATGCAATTACCATAAAAATCCCAACACAATTTTTTAAAGACCTTGAAAGAAAAATTCTCAACTTTATATGGAGAAACAAAACAAACAATCAAAACAAACAAACAAACAAACAAAAAAGAAAACAATGAGAATTTCCAAAACTATCCTGTACAACAACAGATCATCTGGAGATCTGGAGGTATCTCCATCCCTGCTCAGAAGCTGTATTACAAAGCCAGAGTAATAAAAACTGCATGGTATTGGTATAGAAACAGAAAGGTGGATCAATGGAATTGAATAGAAGGACCACAAACAAACCCACACACCTATGAATGCTTGATTTTTGACAAAGAAGCCAAAACTATTCAATGGAAAAAAGACAGCATCTTAAACAAATGGTACTGGTCCAACTGGATGTCTACATGCACAGAATGAAAATAGATCCATATCACCCTGCACAAACCTAAAGTCCAAGTGGATCAAAGACATCAATATAAAACCAGATACACTAAATTGATTAGATGAAAAAGTGGGGAAGAGCCTAGACTTCATTGGCAAAGGAGATAACTTCTGAACAGAACACCAACAGCATAGGCTCTAAGAGCAACAATCAATAAATGGGACCTCATGAAACTGAAAAGCTTCTGTAAAGCAAAGGACACTGTTGTCAGAACAAAACAACAGCCTACATATGGGAAACAATCTTCACCAACTCAACATCTGACAGAGGGCTGATATCCAGAATATATAAAGAACTGAAAATTTTAAAAGGGAATAATTCAAGCAATCCAATTAAAAAATGGGGTACGGAGCTAAACAGAGAATTCTCTGTTGAAGAATATAAAATGACAGAGAAACACCTAAAGAGATACTTAACATCCTCAGCCATCAGAGAGATGCAAATCAAAATGACTCTGAGATTTCACCTTACAACCATCAGATCAAAAACTCAAGTAACAACACATGCTGAAGAGGTTGTAGAGAAAGAGGAACTCTTCTCCATTGCTGGTGGGAATGTAAACTTGTACAACCACTTTGGAAATCAATCTGACACTTTCTCAGACAATTAGGAATACTTCTTCCTCAAGATCCAGCTATACCACTCCTAGGCCTATATCCAAAATAGGCTCCCGTAAACCACAAAGATATTTGCTCAACAATGTTTGTTGCTGCTTTATTCATAATAGCCAGAACCTGGAAACAACCCAGGCGTCCATCTACGGAGGAATGGGTACAGAAATTGTGGTGGTTTTACACAGTGGAATACTACTAAGCAATTATAAACAAGGAAATCATGAAATTTGCAGGCAAGTGGGGGGGATCTAGATAAGATCATCCTGAGTGAGTTATCCCAGGAGCAGAAAGACACACACAGTATATACTCACTTATAAGTGGGTACTAGACATATAAGATAGATAAACATACTAAAATCTGTACACCTAAAGAAGATAAACAAGAAGGAGGACCAGGGGTAAGATGATCAATCCTCACCTAAAAAGACAAAGGGGATCGACATTGGAAGTAGGAGAAAACAAGTAACAGTAAAGGAGTCTATCGCAGATGACATACGAAAGAATCTACCTAGCAGTGTATCAAAGCAGATGCTGAGACTCATAACCAAAGCTTCAGCAGAGTGCAGGGGATCATATGAAAGAAGGGGTAGTTAGTATGACCTGGAAAGGACAGGAGCACAGGAGCCCCACAAGAACCAAATATATGAGGGCACAGGTTTTTTTTGTTTTGTTTTGTTTTGTTTTGTTTTGTTTTGTTTTATGAGACCATTTCTCATACCAAGGATCATGCATGGATATAACCTAAAACCCCTGCTCAGATGTATCCCATGGTAGCACATTATCCAAGTGGGTTCCTTACTAAGGAGGACAAGGATTTTTTCTGATATAAACTCAATGGCTGGCTCATTAAACTCACCATCCCACACCCCAAGGGAGGAGCATCCTTGCTAGGCCACAGATAAGGACATTGCAGCCAGTCCTGAAGATACCTGATAATCTAGGGTCAGATGGAAGGGGAGGAGGACCTCCCCTATCAGTGGATTTGGAAGAGGGCAGGGAGGAAATGAGGGAGGGAGGGTGGGATTGGTAGGGAAACAAGGAGGGGGCTACTGCTGGGATACAAGTGCATTACCTATGATTAAAATAAAAATAGAAAAGAAGAAACCCAAAATCATCAACTCAACTAGGCTAGTAGCAGATCACTGAGAATGAAATGACTATCAGGAAGCTTGCCTGGTTCTGACCTAGGCGCCCTGCATATATGACATTGTTGTGAAGCTTGGTTTTTTTGAGGGACTACTAACAGTGGCAGGGGGAACTTTCTATCATTCTTTTATCTGCTTTGGAACTTTTTCTTCATACTGGATTTTTTTTATTAATTACATTTTATTCACTTTGTATCCCCCCATAAGCCCCTCCATCCTCCCCTCCCTCCTCCCCTCCCTATCCCACCCTCCATCCCCCTTCTTTACACATGCTTCTCCCCAAGGCCACTGATAGGGGAGGTCCTCTTCTCCTTCCTTCTGATCTTCATCTATCAGATCACATCAGAATTGGCTGCATTGTCATCTTCTGTGGCCTGGTAAGGCTGCTACCCCCTCAGGGGGAGGTGATCAAAGAGCAGGTCAATCAGATTATGTCAGAGGCAGTCCCTCTGGAGAGGATGGGAACCCCACAAGGAAAGCAACAGAACCAGAAAACTTGAACACATGGAACTTCCCAGAGACTCATACTCCAACCAAGGACTATTCATGGAGATAACCTAGAACCCCTTCACAGAAGTAGCACATGGCAGTTCAGTGCCCAAGTGGGTTTCATACTGGATTTCATCACCTAGGGAAGATGCCTAGTCTTATTGCAACTTGATATGACTATTTGGTTCATATCCCTGGGAGGACTGCCCTTTCCTGAAAAGAAACATAGGAGTAGATAGAAAGGGGAGTGGACTGAAAGAAGAGGAGGGAGGAGAAAATGTGGCTGTGATGTAACATATGAGAGAAAAGTTAACAAGTGAATACATGCATACATATATACATACATACATCTAAAATAATATAAAATGTATATTATTTTCCTGGAATGTATGAATATTTTATTATTTATAAAGACTAAATTTATATTCTTATTCATATAATATGTCCTTGAAATTAAGCTACAAAATAAATGGCATTATTTGATGTTACATAAGAGTGGAAAGGGGACAGAGTAAAGATAAAATACCTTTAGGGTAATGAACATGCTTTAATCTTGAATGGTAGTGATGTCTACATGACCTTTCAAATGTACTCAAAATGACTTATCCATTTAAAATGGCTCTTAGATTTTCTGATAAACATAGGTTATGTGTCCAATACACATGTATAAAATGTCAAATGTATTTATTTTAAAATAAAGTTTCTATATTAGAATTTAAAAAAAGTTGGCAGAAAAAATTAACAGAAGAAAAATAGAAAAACTAGAAAATGCACAAAATCAGAGGCCCACTCCTATAAATACTCTTGATTCTCAAAAAAACACTAAACTGGGAGCCACACTAGAAATACAGAGACTATGACATAGACCCATGGAGTCTGTATGCTGACTGTTTCAGTCTCTGTGACTTTGCATGTGGTTTGCTCCTATTAATTTAGAAGGTCTTGTTTTCTTGCTGCCTTCCATCCCTTCTGGCTCTTAAACTCTTTCCAATGCCTTTTCCATGGGACCCTGATCTCTGAAGGGAAGAATTCAATAGAGAAATCTCATTTAGGGATGAGTGCTCTGAGGTCTTTTACTTTCTGCTTAATATCTGGCTATGGTTCTCTGTATTTTTTCCCATCTGCTGCACAATATGTAATTAGTTATGTGTTTATATTACTTGTTAAGTCAATGATAATCAAGATACTATTGCAGAACCACAGAGGCAAGCTAGAGAGTAAGGTACTAGAAAGAACAGATAGATATCACTAAATAAAAGAGAGAATATAGTAGACAATGGGTGGGTAGTAATCCTGTGATGTTAAGCCCAAGTGGGGCCAGGGGGAAAGAAGAGCTTGAGACAGGAAATATGGAGAACAACAGCTAAAATAAGTGTTTTTTTGAAGAGTAGTACAGAAACCTAATAGAGTGTAAATTTTCTTAAACACATACATATTGAAATGTGACCTAAATAAAATTGCCCGATAATGGGGGAGACATAGTTCCAGTTAGCCAGATATTGTCATCAATAAAAATTCCTGTACTGGGTTTGGGTTACACATAATTGAGTTGTTGACCAAAGCTTTCCCCCGAGTATCCTTAAACAACTCAGGCTGTTGTGGAGACAACAAGTTGTTCTTCACTAACTAACAGTAAAGCCCCATTACTGAAAAGATCACCCATACAACTCATTGAACATGGAGAAGTTGAGTTGATACATACATAGCACCTTCAACTCTAGGAAGGTTCTCTTAATGCTACCAAAAAAAAAAAAAAAAAAAAGGAAAGAAGAAAACAAAAACATAAGACAAACACACAAATAAAAAAAAACATAAACACCAAAATATAAAATAGTCACAGATCCTTTATCTACAATACATCACAAATGATGAACTTCCTGCAAGATAGCCTAGTGAAACTGTGGACCAATGTTGGTGGGAGTAAACAGCCAGTACCTAATTTAAATTAAGGTTCACACCGTGAGATTGAACCATACCCAACACTGCTTAGGAGACCAAGAACCAGACATTAGATAGACCAGACACAAACAGTAATATCAAATATTACTGCTCTAAAAGAAAGAAACAGAAAAAACAAACACTGACATAATGACTCCTAGTGGTATATTCTGCTATACTCACAGATAACTACATTTTAAGCCATCGTCTGAGAAATGTTATTGTTTCAAGCTATGACAGCCATAAAGAGTGAATATATTAATTTGTCAGAGTGTGATAAGACTGGAGCAGGAAAGATGGCCCAGTGTACAGGTAGTGCATAGTGCTTTTATAGAGAACCAGCGTTCTTCCTTAGAGCACACACTAAGCAGCTCAGAACAGCATAAATGCAATTGCATCTCCCACTCAATCCCCTCCTCCTGGCCTCCTCAGGAACATGCACATACATACAAGGAGACTCATTCAGGGATGTAAGTAAATTCAATGTAAAATGAAACAAACAAACAAAATAAATAAAAAGAAAAAAAAACAGAAGTTAAACAAAAACAAAATGAAACCACTTGTCCCTAAATATTATTCAGATAAAATAAAGGTACACTATAATGAAGGGAAATATTTCATACCATATACACAACTAATAATTGGTATTTAGAGAAATAGGGAACGCTTAAAACCTAACACAGAAGACAGAAAAACAAATCAGCAATCCAAGAATACCATGGACTTCCCTACAACTAAGTGTATATGAAAAGAAAATACATTCAAAAGGGAAATAACTACATAAATAGATCTTCAAAGTCATACAATACAGAAAAATATATACTAACCCCCAACTAAAGACCAATAATGAGTAAAATTAAAAAAATAATACGTGCTTAGTGCTGATAGTAAATACAAGAGAGGTTGTATAGAAGTAAAACTTGCTCTATAGTACAGCTTAAGATCAGGAATGGAGATACCTCCAGAAGAACTTCATTTGTAGAAGATTGTTTTAGTGGGTCTTCTGGGTTTCTTGTTATTCCATATGAAGTTGAGAATTTTTCTTTCCAGGTCTGTAAAGAATTGTGTTGGTAATTTGATGGGAATTGCATTGAATCTGTAGATAGCTTTTGGCAAGATGGCCATTTTTACTATGTTCATACTGCCAAGCCATGAGCATAGGAGATCTTTCCATCTTCTGATATCTTCTTTTAATTCTTTCTTCAGAGACTTGATTTTTTTTTTCATACAAGTCTTTGAATTGCATGGTTAGATTTACATCAAGGTACTTTAAGTCATTGTGGCTACTGTGAAGGGTGTTGTTTCCCTAATTTCTTTCTCAGCCCTTTTTTCCATTGTATACAGGAGGGTTACTGATTTTTTTTTTTTTAGTTAATTTTGTATCTGGCCACTTTGCTGAAGGTGTTCATCAGCTGTAGGTGTTCCCTGGTAGAATTTTTGGGTCACTCAGGTATACTAACATTTCATCTGCAAATAGTGTTAATTTGACTTCTTCCTTTCCCATCTGTATCCCCTTGATTTCCTTCAACTCTCGTATTGCTCTAGCAAGGACTTCCAAAACTATGTTGAAGAGATATTGAGAGAGTGGACAGCCTTGCCTTGTCCCTGATTTCAGTGGGATTTCCTTAAGTTTCTCCTCCTTTAGTTTGATGTTGGCTATAGGCTTGTTGTATATTGCCTTTACTATGTTTAGATATGTGCCTTGTATACCTATATCTCGAAGAATTTAAACATGAAAGGATGTTGGATTATGACAAATGCTTTTTCAGCATCTAAGGAGATTATCATGTGTTTTCTTTCAGTTTGTTAATATGGTGGATCATTTTGATGGATTTCCATATATTGAACCACCGCTGAATACTTGGGATGAAGTCTACTTGGTCATATTGGATGATATCTTTGCTGTACTATAGAGAAACAGTAATAAAAACTGCTTGGTACTGGCATAGAAGCACAATGGTGGATCAATGGAACCAAACAGAAGACCCTGAAATAAACCCACAAACTTATGGACACCTTATCTTTGACAAAGAAGCCAAAACCATACAATGGAAAAAAGATAACATCTTCAGCAAATGATGCTGTTCTAACTGGATGCCTACATGTAGAAAAAATGCAAATAGATCCATACCTATCACCCCACACAAAACTAAAATCCACGTGGATCAAAGACCTCAACATAAAACCAGACACATTAAATTGGTTAGAAGAAAAATTGGGGAAGACCCTAGAACTCATTGGTACAGGAGACAACTTCCTGAACAGAACAACAACAGCATGGGCTCTAAGAGCAACAATCAATAAATGGGACCTCATGAAACTGAAAAGATTCTGTAAAACAAAGGACACCATCATCAAAACAAAGCGACTGCCTACAGATTGGGAAAGAATCATCACCAACCCTCTATCTGACAGAGGACTCATATCCAGCATATATAAAGAACTAAAGAAGCTGAAAAGCAGCAAACCAAGTAATCCAATTAAAAAATGGGGAACAGAGGTAAACAGAGAATTCTCTATAGAGGAACATTAAATGGCAGAGAAACAGTTAAAGAAATGATCAACCTCATTAGCCATTAGGGAAATGCAAATGAAAACGACACTGAGATTTCAACTTATACTCATCAGAATGGCCAAGATGAAAAACTCAAGTGATAGCACATGCTGGAGAGGTTGTGGAGAAAGGGGAACCTTCCTCCACTGCTGGTGGGAGTGTAAACTTGTACAACCACTCTGGAAATCAATCTGGCGCTTTCTCAGACAACTAGGAATAGCGCTTCCTCAAGATCTAGCCATACCACTCCTAGACATATATCCAAAAGAGGCTCAAGTACACAATAAGAACATTTGTTCAACCATGTTTGTAGCAGCTTTATTTGTAATAGCCAGAAGATGGAAGCAGCCCAGATGCCCCTCAACTGAAGACTGGATACAGAAATTGTGGTACATCTACACAATGGAATATTACTCAGCAATGAAAAATAAGGAAATCATGAAATAAGCAGGTAAATAGTGGGACCTGGAAAGGAACATCCAGAGTGAGCTGTCCCAGAAGCAGAAAGACACACACGGTATATACTCACTCATATAGACATGTAACACAGGATACACCTACTAAAATCTGTACATCTAAAGAAAATAATTAAGAGAGAGGACCCTGACTAAAATGATCAATCCCCATCCTGAAAGGCAAAGAGGATGGACATCAGAAGAAGAAGGAAACAGGAAACAAGTTAGGAACCTGCCACAGAAGGCCTCTGAAAGGCTCTGCCCTGCAGACTATCAAAGCAGATGCTGAGACTTATGGCCAACTGTTGGGCAGTGTGCATGGAATCTTATGTAAGAAGTAGGAAATAGTAAGATCTGGAGAGGACAGGAACTCTGCAAGGAGAGCAACAGAACCAGAAATTTGAACACAGGGTTCTTCCCAGAGACTCATACTCCAACAAAATACCATGATTGGAGGTAACCTAGAACCCCTGCACAGATGTAGCACATAGCAGTTCAGTGTTCAAGTGGGTTACATAGTAATGGGAAGAGAGACTGCCTCTGACATAATCTGATTGGCCTGTTCTCTGAACACCACCCCCTGAGGGGGGAGCAGTCTTACCAGTCCACAGAAGATGACAATGCAGCCACTCCTGATGAGATCTGATACACTAAGATCAGAAGGAAGGAGAGGATGACCTCCCCTATCAGTGGACTTGGGGAGGGGCATGCATGAAGAAAGGGGAGGGAGGGTGGTATCAGGAGGGCAGGAGAGAGGGGCTTATGGGGGGATACAAAGTGAATAAAGTGTAATTAATATAAAAAAGTAAAACTTGATCATTAGAACATTATGAGTCAGCATGAGGAATAACACAGCTTGGTTAAATACTTGCTTAGTGGTTGCTTAAGAAGCTAAACATTGAATTTTGGTGTATCTAAGCAACTGCACTTCTTGGCATTACTTTATCAAAATAACCAATTTATACTCATAGAAAAACCTGTAAACAAATCATCACTCAGTCTTTGTTTATAAGCACAAAGCTGGAAGAGTTCAAAGTTCTTATGCAGGTGAACATGAAAATTCCTTCTTGCAATTTATGACTGGGATTTCACTCAGAAGTAAAAAGAAAAGTGACTTCAATTAAAAAAAATATAGCTGGTTTTTCAGGAAATTATGCTAAAGAAACCTCCAAAAAAATAAAATGCACAAATGCACAAAAAGTACAAATCCCCATGGTGACATGCTATGAAACCTTATAGTGCATCTTGTTGGCATGCAGAAACTTTAGAATTTAAATTCTATCTTACCAGGCCTAGTAAACTGTTTTAGAGGAAGCCAGTCCCTGTGATAAAGCATAGCAGGACTGTCTAGAAGAGGACTGGGATCACGCATTGTATTGAATGGCAGATATGCATCTTTCTCCCATGTGACATGCTGAAAATTTCACTATTTCTTTTTTGTTTTTAATATTTTTTTTATTTTTAAGTACTTTTATACATTCACTTTTATCCACTTGTAGCCCTCTCCCTCTTTCCCTATCAATCCTCCCCTCCCTCATCTCCTCCCTGCCCCCTTCTGACACCACTGAAAGGGGATGTCCTCCTCTACTTCCATCTTGCCCTAGCTTAGGTTGCAATGTCCTTATCTGTGGCCTAGAAAGGCTGATCCTCCCTCAATGGGGAAGGGAAGCTCATGAGTTCATGTCAGAAACAATTCCTGTCCCCCTTGCTAGGAAACCCACTTGGATACTGAGCTACCATGGGCTATGTCTGAGCAGGGGTTGTAGGTTATATCCATGCATGGTCCTTGGTTGGATAAACAGTCTCATAGAAGACCCCTGTGCTCAGATATATTTGGACCTTGTGGGGCTCCCTGTCTTCTCTAGGATATACTAATTCCTCTTTCCTTCATATAATTTCCTACACTCGGTTGAAGGTTTGTTTATGGGTCTCAGCATCTGCTTTGATACACTGCTAGGTAGAGTCTTTCAGGTGTCTTCTCTGATAAGCTACTGTCCTGTATCTTGTTTTCTCCTATTTCCAATATCCATCCTCTTTGTCATCAATAAGTGGTGCTGTTCTAACTGGATGTCTACATGTAGAAAATGAAAATAGATCCATCACCCTGCACAAAACTAAAGTCCAAGTGGATCAAAGAACTCAATATAAAACCAGATACTCTAAATCAGTTAGAAGAAAAAGTGGGGAACAGCCTGGAACTCATTGGCACAGGAGAAAACTTCCTGAATAGAACACCATCAGCACAGGCCCTAAGAGCAAAAATCAATAAATGGGACCTCATGAAACTGAAAAGCTTCTGTAAAGCAAAAGACACTGTCCTTAGAACAAAAACGACAGCTTACAGATTGGGAAGGAATCTTCACCAACTCAACATCTGACAGAGGGCTGATATCTGGAATATATAAAGAAATAAAGAAGTTACAAGGCAATAATTCCAGTAACTCAATTAAAAAATGGGGTATGGGGCTAAACAGAGAATTCTCTGTAAAAGAATATAGAATGGCAGAAAAAACACATAAGGAGATGTTCAACATCCCTAGCCATCAGAGAGATACAAATCAAAACGACCCTGAGATTTCACCTTTCACCCATTAGAGTGGCTAAGATAAAAAACCTCAAGTGACAACACATGTTGGAGAGGTTGTGGAGAAAGGGGAACCCTCCTCCATTGCTGGTGGGAATGTAAACTGGAACAACCACTTTGGAAGTCAATCTGGCACTTTCTCAGACAATTAGGAAATAGTGCTACCTCAAGATCTAGCTATACCATTCCTAGGCATATATCCAATTAATGTTCAAGTACACAACAATGACATTTACTCAACATGATTGTAGCAGCTTTATTCGTAATAGCCAGAACCTGGAAACAACCCAGATGTCCATCAATGGAGGAATGGATACAGAAATTGTGGTAATTGTACACAATGGAATACTACTCAGCAATTAAAAGCAAGGAAATCATGAAATTTGCAGGCAAATGGTGGGATCTAGAAAAAAAAATCATCCTGAGTGAGGTATCCCAAAAGCAGAAAGATATACATGGTATATACTCACTTATATAGACCTATAAGATAGGATAAACATACCAAAATCTGTACACCTAAAGAAGATAAACAAGAAAGAGGTCCAGGGGCAAGAAGATCAATCCTCATCTAGAAAGTTTCACTATTTCAATAAGATGCATACATAAAGCTTCATAGCCTGTCATCTCAGAGATTTGTGCTTTCTGAATGTTTTTTTTTTCTCTTTTTGTTTGGAGGTTTGTGTTTTTAACTTTAGCAAAGACACACACACACATCACATCACAATGTGAGGTCAATGTAAGTTAACTTTTAAAACTATGGTAAGATATGGTAAAATTGACAGACAAGATCCAGTCCAGCATTTTGGTTGTGATTTTAGACTGTGACATTGAAAACTTTTACTAATGAACAAAAGTGTGTGGACTTCACATGTAATTCCCTTTTATCTCAGATTATCTCTTTTTGAATCTAAGGTTAACTTGATAAATATTCATAAAAAAGAAGCGTAAATAATTAAAGATAACTTAATAAAGATGAAATATATGGCATTTAACTCTGCTTAAATATAATTTAAAATTAAAGAAACACTGACGAAATGATGTAATCACCAAAAGGCTTAGGATTAAAGAGTTATCACAATATCAACCATCATATATAATAAAGAGAGAACAATATTGGTTGAGAGGAGAAAACTTGTAAAAATGCTAAAATTTAAAAACACTTTTTGTAATATTTTAAAAGCTCTATAATCATTTTCTCCTGTGAGCTGATATTTGCTTTCCTAGAATTACTTGGCAGCACCTATTGTTATCTTGTTTGTCACAACTGTTAGTGTTATTATTGGCATCTATTGGCTGTAAACCAGGACACTGCTAGCTTCCTTCACATAAACTGTAAACTCAGACAAAGAAGTTATGTATTTCAAGATGTCGACAGTGTTGAGATTGGAATACCATGTGTATTAAAAGCTAGCTTCAGAAGGAAGGGCTTAATTTTGTTTCAAAACGTGGGGGCATAGCATACTGCCTAATGCAGAGGCGCAGACAGTAGAGAGGTGGGCAAGCAGAGGCTTTGTCTTTTAAGTCTGCTGCTACTTACTAAGTCCTGGATTCATCCCACAGGATAGGGCTGACCTCCTCTTAACTCTCTCTGTCCAACACAGACATGCCTGGATGTGTATTTACTAGGTGAGGTTAAATTCAAGAGAGAATACATTTTCACCCAGAGTCTACCTTCGAACAGAATAATTCTAACATATCTATAATTCAGGAAAAGTGAGAACATATGTCTCCCTGGTAAGATTTATAAGTAAATCTTTTTTCCACCTCTATTAGCAATCAGAAATGGAAATAAATGTATCAGAATCAGAATTTTTTTAGATCCATAGACTATATGATATTCAGTGATAAAAGACAATAGATTACTGATACATAAACAATATGATCAATTAAAATTATATGATTAAAGAAGAACTCAGACACAAAATAATGTGTACTCTACTCATTTCATATAATTGTAAGATAGCAAAATAAATCTAAAGTTACAGCAAATCATATAAAAGATTTTAATCTCAGATAAGAGAATTGACAGTGAAGTTGCATAAAAGAACATTGTGTAGTTCTGAGAGCAAAAAACTCTTTTTCAGAAACAGATTCTAAGGAAAAATATATGTAAAATTATTAAATCAAATTATTTTTGTTTTTATAATTTTATTGAAAATACATTTTCATATAATATATTCTGACCACAGTTTCTTCTCTCTCATTTCTTTTCAGATCCTCTCCACTTCCCCATATATCAACTCTATATATTCTTCCACATTATAGAAAACAAATATATACATGTGGAGATATATATATATATATACATATACATTGGAAATAGACCCTTCCTTTTCAGTGTGGTTTATACTACCAGTAAGACTTCATTGGAGAAAAATCAATTTTCATTTGCAAATTGTTGTCAAATAGAGGTAGTTTCTGGGTTAGAGGTGGGACTTGTGACTTATGTCTACTTCCTTGTCTTAGTGCAGGGACCCCATTTGCCTTAGACCACAACTCCTACAATCTGTGTAAGTTCATATGTTCTTCAGTTCTGCTGAGTCTAAAAGGCCCTCTTTCATTGGAGTCTTTCATCCCCTTTGGCATTTAAAATCTTTTTTTTTCCTCTGAGGCCAGAAGGAGCAATTTGATAAAGACATCCATTCTGGGACTGAACATTCCATGGTTTCATTTTACCACAGGAGAAAGCTTTTCTGATGATGACTGAGTGAGACACTAATCTATAGTTATAGCAGGCTATTGTTAGGATTCAATTTATCACTATGTTTCTTTTAAAAAAAGAATAGTTTTTAGTTTTCTCCTAGGTCCAATGCCTATCTAGTCTCGGGTTCTTGGGCAGGGAGCTATGCCATCATATTTTCCATCCCATGGAGTGGGATTTAGTTCCAATCAGATGGTGGTTGGTTAGTCCCACAACATTTGTAGCAATAATGTACCATAAAGGCAGGTCATCCTTTTAGATAACAGGGTTTGTATCTGGGTTGATGTTTGTGTTTCTCCTCTCCTCTGGTAACATCCAGAGGACCTTCCTGTATCATTTGGACCCTAGTCAGTAGCGGTGAAGTCCAAATGTAGGCAGCAGCTCAAGTCACTATTTTCAAGAGATATGTAAGTGTTGTCTTCAGCAACAGGGTCTTACCATCATTTTGTAGATAACTATAATAGTCTCACAGGATCCTGAGATTTTGAGGGTTTCCATGGTTTGCCTTTGTCTCATAACTCAATATGAAATTCATTCTTGGAACTGGAGGTTTCACATAGTGGCATGTCTATTTTGGCTTTTGTCTCCCTTAGTGTTTGGTGACTTCATTTTAGATGTTTAAAATATATGTATTTTAAGAAGTTTTTACTATAATAGGTTCTCATAAGACCTATCAATGTCCCTTGGTGAAATTGTCCCCGTTTATTCTCTCTACTTTTCCCTCTTCTTTCTCCCACTCTGTTTAATGAGTGTGTTCTACTTAGCAATTTTGTATGGATGTGTGATGTGTGTTTGTGTTTGAGTCTGTGTGTGTGTGTGAGTGAGTGTGTCTCTGCATGTATGCATATGCTACATCATGCTTATGGATGTCAGAGGGCAATGTGCCAGAGTCAGTTCTCTCCTTCCAGCACGTAGTTCCTAGGGATTCATCTCACATCAACTCACCAGGCTTGACAGCAAGGATTTAAAGCAGCATTTTGTAAATGTAGCTTTTTATCTCCACTTATGTATTGAGAAACAATACATTGGAATATTTTTAATAATAAGTTCTATCATGTCAATCCAAGAGAACATTAAACTGTAGTGCACAAGTAAATTACTAAGTAAATATGAAGAGTAGTTAAAGATAATAAATTATTTATTTCATAGACATAACTTAATAAAATAAATATTCGCATTTCTTTATTCACTTATACTTGCTTACAAAGTATTATTCATCTTTAAAATTCTGAAAGCTGAAATATCCATTTTCCATTTGATAAAGTTTTGAATTTAATCACCCACAGATCATAGAAATCCTTCAAAGGCAAACCTCTGAGTGTTGCATTTCTTGGTACTGTTGGTAATCTGTCTGCACACTATCACTTTGAGAAAGGCAGCCTAAAGTGTCTACAGACTGTTTGATAACTTCTACATCTAAATATCTGGATGAGTCCACAGCTTTTCAGATCCCATGAAAGTAGCAAGTGATTCTCTCAAGTGCTGATTTTGCAAGGAAAATCATTTATTTCTATGATATAAAGATTATTTACATCTATGGTATTTTTAAGTCATGACATTAAAAATTCATTTGGAGAGTCAAAGATGAAAAACTAGGAGGCTGACAAGCAATGAATTGCAATAAAAAGTTGGCAGAGCACTACATGGGTACAACAGGTCAGACTTTAAATCACATAAGTAGCTTTGCCAAAAGTTGTTTAAAAGGTAGATGAATGCCCTTGAATTACTTTTAATGGTTTACATTCCTGTGAACTTTGAACTCTTGTATAAGAGGTAATGAAAAGAAATTATTGGTTCAAATAAAGCAAGCTTTATTCACTATTAAAATGAATTTAAACTATGCAACTTTTTTTTCTTAGATACAGCAACCTAATCACAAAACAGGTGAAGTAATTTATTATGCTTGAGATAAATTATATACAATTACCATTATCATAATTAATGCTATCTATAATCAGAAAATTTAAGCTAATGTAAAAAAATTCAGTTAACATCATATGTTTATTAAAAAAGAAAAACTTTCTTATCCTTCCTAGTGACTGTGACAAAGCTCAGGGAAAGTAGAGGGATAATATGTGTCCTCTTTCTCACCTCCCTCACATTAGTGGGACTGAATCTTCCATATTTGATCATTGTCTCCATTGTATTCATTTTACTACCATTTTCCTACATTTATTTATGAGTAGGTGATTGTTCAATAATATGAATCTTGCAGGTATAAAATGTCATCATTGAAGAAATATAAAATACATCGTATATATATATATATATATAAAACATATGTTAATGTCATACAATATATAGTATATACATAAATTAGCAACAATGAGAGAATTGAAATATCTATTGTCATATATGAATATTTTCACAAGTATTGAAATCATAAAAGATTTACATGACTAGCTAATTTTAAATAGAAAACACAATAGTGTTGACTAGAGCCACACTGAAAATTGTACCTCCAGAGTCAATGTATTTTTCAGAAATGTAAGATTTGCCTGTGGTTGACTTATTTCACAGTCCCTCTATACAAGGACTTGCTTAGCAGCATTCACACCATTTCAATGAGGCCAATAATTTTATTAAATGTGATATGCAGTTTTCATCTTTCCAACACCGACTAATTTCCTTTAGCGTACTGACATCCACAGCTCTTTATAAAATACTTTTTTTACCTACATATAGAAAATTAGGAATTTTCAAAAATCTTTAATTTTTTAAACAATGTAATGAGTATGCAAGAATGTTTTATCTAAGGAGGATAAACATATCGTTTAATTTGTCTATGCCCCCGATAATGGAATTTCTTTTTTCTATTAATTATACTTTATTCACTTTGTACCCCCATAAGCCCCTCCCACCTCCCTTCCGAATTCCATCCACCCTCCCTCTTCTTCACCCAAGTCCCTCTTCACGCCCCAAGTCCAATGATAGGGGAGGTCCTCTTCTCCTTCCTTCTGAACTTAGTGTATCAGATCTTATCAGGAGTGGCTGCATTATCATCTTCTGTGGACTGGTAAGGCTGCTCCCCGCTCAGGGAGAGGTGATCAAAGAGCAGGCCAATCAGTTCATGTCAGAGGCAGTCCCTCTTCTGATTACTATATAACCCACTTGGACACTAAACTTCCATGGGCTACATCTGTGCAGGGGTTCTAGGTTATCCCCATGCATGGTACTAGGTGGGAGTATGAGTCTCTGGAAAGACCCTTGTGTTCAAATTTTCTGGTTCTATTGCTCTTCTTGAGGAGTTCCTGTCCTCTCCAGTTCTTACTATTTCCCACTTCTTACATTAGATTCCATGCACTCTGCCCAACAGTTGGCCATCAGGCTCAGCATCTGCTTTGATAGTCTGTAGGGCAGAGCCATTCAGAGGCCTTCTGTGGCAGGTTCCTAGCTTGTTTCCTGTTTTCTTCTTCTGATGTCCAACCTCTTTGCCTTTCTGGATGGGGATTGAGCATTTTAGTCAGGGTCGTCTCTAGATTAGTTTCTTTAGATGTACAGATTTTAGTAGGCTTATCCTATATTCCATGTCTGTATGAGTGAGTATATACCGTGTGTGTCTTTCTACTTCTGGGACAGCTCACTCAGGACGATCCTTTCCAGGTCTCACCATTTACCTGCAAATTTCATGATTTCCTTATTTTTCATTGCTGAGTAATATTCCATTGCGTAGATGTACCACTATTTCTGCATCCACTCTTCCGTTGAGGAACAACGGGGAAGCTTCCAGCTTCTGGCTATTGTAAATGAAACTACTACAAACATGGTTGAGCAAATGTCCTTATTTTGTACTTGAGTCTCCTTTGGATATATGTCTAGGAGTGGTATGGCTGGATCTTGAGGAAGCGCTATTCCTAGTTGTCTGAGAAAGCGCCAGATTGCTTTCCAGAGTGGTTGTACAAGTTTACATTCCCACCAGCAGTGGAGGAGGGTTCCCCTTTCTCCACAGCCTCTCTAGCAGGTGTTGTCACTTGAGATTTTCAACTTAACCGCTCTGATGAGTGTAAAGTGAAATCTCAGGGTTGTTTTGATTTTCATTTCCCTAATGGATAATGACATTGAGCATTTCTTTGTTTCTCTGCCTTTTGATATTCCTCTACAGAGAATTATCTGTTTAGCTCTGTTCTCCAATTTTTAATTGGATTACTTGGTTTGTTGCTTTTCAGCTTCTTTAGTTCTTTATATATACTGGATATGAGTCCTCTGTCAGTTAAAGGATTGGTGAAGATTCTTTCCCAATCTGTAGGCTGTTGTTTTGTTTTGATGACAGTGTACTTTGCTGTGTTGTTCTTATAGCCTGTGCTGTTGGTGTTCTGTTGAGGAAGTTGTCTCCTGTACCAATAAGTTCTAGGATCTTCCCCACTTTTTCTTCTAACCGAGTTAATATGTCTGGATTTTTGTGGAGGTCTTTGATCCACTTGGACTTTAGTTTTGTGCAGGGTGATGAGTATGGATCTATTTGCATTTTTCTACATGTAAACGTCCAGTTAGACCAGCACCATTTGTTGAAGATGCTATCATTTTTCCATTGTATGGTTTTGGCATCTATGTCAAAAATAAGGTGTCCATAAGTTTGTGGGTTTATTTCTGAGTCTTCTGTTTGCTTCCATTGGTCCACCATTCTGTTTCTATGTCAGTATCATGCAGTTCTTATTACTGTTGCTCTATAGTACAGCTTAAGATCAGGGATGGAGATACCTCCAGAAGAACTTTTTTTGTAGAAGATTGTTTTAGTGGTTCTTCTGGGTTTCTTGTTATTGCAGATGAAGTTGAGAATTTTTCTTTCCAGGTCTGTAAAGAATTGTGTTGGTAATTTGATGGGAATTGCATTGAATCTGTAGATTGCTCTTGGTAAGATGCCCATTTTTACTATGTTAATCCTGCCATTCATGAGCATGGGAGATCTTTCCATCTTCTGTTATCTTCTTTTAATTCTTTCTTCAGAGACTTGAATTTTTTTTTATACAAGTCATTTGGTGGTTTTTTTTTTCTTTCAGTTTGTTAATATGGTGTATCACATTAATGGATTTCCGTATATATATTGAACCACCCCTGCAAAACTGGGATGAAGCCTACTTGGTCATAGTACATGATATCTTTGATGTGATCTTGTATTCAGTTTGCAAGTATGTTGTTGAATATTTTTGCATCAATGTTCACAAGGGAGATTGGCCTCAAATTCCCTTTCTTTTTTGGCTCTTTGTGAGGTTTAGGTACCAAATTGACTGTGGTTTCATCGAATGAGTTTGGTAGTGTTCCTTCTGTTTCTATATTGTGGAATAGTTTGAAGAGAACTAGAATTAGCTCTTCTTTGAAGGTCTGGTAGAATTCTGCACTGAAACCATGTGGTCCTGGGCTTTGTTTTTTTTTTTTTTTTTTTTTTTTTTTTTTGGATGGGAGACTTTCGATGAGTGCGTCTATTTCCTTGGGGGATATAGGAATATTTAATTCACTTACCTGGTCTTGATTAAGTGTTGGTAAGTGAAATCGATTAAGAAAATTATCCATTTCATTTAGATTTTCAAATTTTGTGGCATATAGACTTTTGAAGTAAGTCCTAATGATTGTTTGGATTTCCTCGGTGTCTTTGGTTATGTCCCCCTTTCCATTTCTGATTTTGTGGATTTGGATGGTGTCTCTCTGCCTTTTAGTTAGCTTGGCTAAGGGTTTGTCTATCTTTTTTTATTTTCTCAAAGAACCAACTCTTGGTTTCATTGATTCTTTTAATTATTTTATTTGTTGGGAATTGATTGATTTCAGCACTGATTTTTAGTATTTCCAGCTTTCTACTCCTTTTTGGTGTGTTTGCTTCTTCTTTTTCTATGGTTTTTTAGGTGAGCCATTAAATTGCTTTCATGAACTGTCTCAAATTTCTTCTGGAAGACACTTAGTGCTATGATCTTTCCTCTTAGCACTGCTTTCATTGTGTCCCACAAGTTTGGGTATGTTGTGCCTTCATTTTCATTTTATTCTCTTCATTTATTCATTTAATATCTTTTTAATTTAACTTTTATTAATTGCACTTTATTCATTTTGTATCCCCTCATAAGCCCCTCCCTCTTCCCCTCGTGATCCCACCCTCCCTCCCCTTTCTGCATGCATGCCACTCCCCAAGTCCACTGATAGGGGAGGTTCTCCTCTCCTTCTTTCCGATCTTAGTCTATCAGTTCTCATCAAAAGTGGTTGCATTGTCCTCTTCTGTGGCCTGGTAAGGCTGCTCCCCACTCAGGGGGAGGTGATCAAATAGCAGGCCAATCAGGTTATGTCAGAAGCAGCCCCTCTTCCCATTATTATGTAACCCACTTGGACACTGAACTGCTAAGGGCTACATCTGTGCAGGGGTTCTAGGTTATCTTCATGAATAGTCCTTGGTTTGAGTATGAGTCTCTGGAAAGTTCCCTGTGTTCAAATTTTCTTGTTCTGTTGCTCTCCTTGTGGAGTTCCTGTCCCCTCCAGCTCTTACTATTTCCCACTTCTTACATAAAATTCCATTCACTCTACACGACAGTTGGCCATCAGGCTCAGCATCTGCTTAGATAATCTGCAGGGGAAAGGCTTTCATAGGCCCTCTGTGGCAGGTTCCTAGGTTGTTTCCTGTTTTCTTCTTCTGGCTTTCATGGGCCCTCTGTAGCAGGTTCCTAGGTTGTTTCCTTTTTTTTTCTTCTTCTTCTTCTGATGTCCATCCTCTTTGCCTTTCAAGATGGGGATTGAGTGTTTTAGTTAGGGTCCTCTCTCTTGCTTAGTTTCTTTAGATATACAGATTTTAGTGGTTTTAGCCTATGTTGTACGTCTATATGAGTGAGTATATACCGTGTGTTTCATTTTGCTTCTGGGACAACTCACTCAGGATGATCCTTTCCAGGTCCCCCCATTTCTTCCCTGACCCATCTGTCATTTAGTCCCAAGTTGTTTAGTTTCCATACGTGTGTAGGCTTTTTACTATTTCTGTGGTTGTTGATAGCCAGATCTTTTCCACAGTGATCAGATAGGATACAAGGGATTATTTCAAACTTCTTTTATCTGTTGAAGCTTGCTTTGTGACCAACTATATGGTCTATTTTGGAGAAGGTTCCATGAGGTGCTGACAAGAAGGTAAATTCTTGTGTTTTGGGGTGTAAGGTTCTGTAAATGTCTGTTAGGTCCATTTGATTCATGATCTCTCAAAGAGACATTGTTTCTTTGTTTAATTTCTGTTTTGTTGACCTGTCCTTTGTTGAGAGTGGGGTGTTGTAGTCTCCCACTATTAATGTGTGGTGATCTAAGTGTGGTTCAATTTGTATCAATGTTTCTTTTACAAATGTGGGTGCCCTTGGATTTGGGGCATAGATGTTCAGGATTGTAATGTCTTCCTGGTGGAATTTTCCCTTGATGAGTATGAAGTCTCCTTCCCCATCTCTTTTGATTAATTTTGGTTGAAAGTCTATTTTATCAGATATTGGAATGGCTACTCCTGCTTGCTTCTTGGGTTCATTTGCTTGGAAAGCCGTCTTCCAACCCTTTACCCTCAGGTAATATCTATCTTTGTGACTTGGATGTATTTCTTGTATGCCACAGATTGCTGGGTTTTGTTTAAGCATCCCTTCTGTTAGTCTTTGTCTTTTTATTGGAGAATTGAGTCCATTGATGTTGAGAGAGATTAATAACCAGTGTCTCTTAGATCCTTTGATTCTGATGTTGGCTGTGGTCATAAGTTTGTGTGCTTGTTTGCTTTTTGTTTTACTGTAGTGAGGTTAATTATTTCCTGTGTTTTCTTAAAAGTAGCTAGTTCTCTTGGGTTGTATTTTCCCTTCTAGTGTCTTCTGTAATGCTGGACTTGTTTGTAGGTATTCTTGAAATTTGTTTTTGTCATTGAATATCTTGTTTTCTCCATCTATGAAGACTGAGAATTTTGCTGGCTATAGTAGCCTGAGCTGACATCTGTGTTCTCTTAAGGTCTGCATGATATCCATCCAAGGCCTTCTGGCTTTTATAGTCTCTGTTGAAAAGTCGGGTGTTATTTTAATGGGTTTGCCATAATATGTTTATTTGGCCTTTTTCCCTTGCAGCTTTTAGTATCTTTTTCTTTGTTCTGTATATTTACTGTTTTGATTATGATGTGGCAGGATGATTTTCTTTTCCAGTCTAATTTTTGGGTGTTCTGTCGGTCTCTTGTCTATTTATTGGCCTCTCCTTTGAGTTGGGGAAATTTTCTTCAATGATTTTTTTAAAAACATTTTCTGGGCTTTGGAGCAGGGAATCTTTTTCCTCTATTCCTATTATTCTTAGGTTTTGCCTTTTTTATGTTGTCTTGAATTTCTTGGACGGTTTGCATCAAGAATTTTTTGGATTTAACATTTTCTTTGACAGATACATTGATTTCTTCCATTGTATCTTCCACACCTGAGATTCTTTCTTCCATCTCTTGTAGTCTATTGGTTATGCTTACCTCTGTAGTTCCTGTTTTCTTCCCTAAGTTTTTTCTTTCCACAATTTCCTCCATTTGTGTTTTCTTTAATTTTTCCAATTCTATCTTCAGGTCTTGAGACATTTTGTTGTTTTCCTTCACCTCTCTGACTGTATTTTCCTTCAATTCCTTCAGCTATTTGTTTGAACAATCCTCTGTTTCTTTTATTTCTTTCAGTGATTTAAGCACCTCCTCCCTAAAGGCCTCAAACTGTTTGGCTGCAGCTTCCTGTATTTCTTCACAGATAGTCATAATCTGTTTTTCTTTATCTTCTTCTATTTCTTTACAGATGGCCATAATCTGTTTGTTTTTATCTTCCTCTATTTCTTTAAGGATGGCCATAATCTGTTTGAGTTTATCTTCCTCTAGGTCTTTATGCATTTTATTTGTTTCCTCTGTTATGAACATAGATATTAGGTCATCTTCTTGACTTTCTGTTATGCTGGGGTGTCCAGGGCTACTTGCCCCTGGATAACTAGGTTCTGGAGATGCCATGTTGCTCTGTCTTTTGGTGGTTGAGCTTTTCCACTGGCCTCTACACATTGGACTATCTTAGGTGTTTGGAATTAGTTTCTGGTGTTTCCTGGAATCCTGTGGTGGAGAGAATCCCCTTGGCAGGAAGATGGTTTTTCATTAAGGAAGCCTCCTCAGCTTTTTGTGTATAGTCACTGGATGGCTGGTGTTTTTCAGAAGTTGCCAGAGCTCACCTCAGGCATAGAGACCTGGGTGGTACCTGTGGTCCTGATTAGTCGAGAGGGCTCTCCTCTCACTGGGAGAAGTCCTGGAGACAGGTGCCCTCCTTCTGGGTTTCTTGCTGTAAATTTAGTTATCAGCTGCTGTATCCTGTGTGTCCCGTGGTTTGGTCGGTTTTGTTAGGGATAACTGGTTGCCCCTTGGAGCAGTATCTGGGGGTTGATCTCAGGGTTCCCGGACTTTTGTAGGTCTGAGGTTGAAGCTCTGTGCCCCAGTAACCAAGTGGTAATCTGTGGCAGGTGGGTACCTCTCTCCTGGTAACATCAGGCTATTTGGTGCACAGCAGGTCCCTGGGTTGGGCCAGTCTGTCGGACCTTTTTCAGGGATATGCTGGGTGGCCTAAGTCTGTCCCCTTTGATTCGTTCCCTGTGAGGATTTCTCCTGAAAGTGACTCCAAGTCTCTGGTGACCTGGGGCACACAGTTCTGTCTGTGAGGAATAGATGGTACAAAGCAGGTCTCTGGGTGGTAGTGTGCGTGCTTGCCAGCTGGTCTGTGGGACCTTTTCCAGGTAAAGACTGGGTGACCTAATTCGGGTCCCCATTTCCTTCCCTGTGGGGTTTACTCCCGACACTGACTCCCAGTCTTGTTGCCCTGGGCACACATCTCTGTCTGTGCAGAGAGCTGGGCATGCAACTACTCTCTGTGATCACGGCTTGAGCCCAGTTCAGTGATCGTGGTTCGTACCAGCTGGTCTGCAAGACCATTTCCAGAAAAAGACAGGGTGACCCAAGTCAGTACCATTTCCTTCCTTCCCTGTGGGGTTTTCTCCGGACAGGGACTTCCAGTCTCTGGTGATTTTGTGCCCACCATTCAGCCTAGGAAGTTGATCAGGACATGCAGGCTTGTGGCTCTGGTCTGGCGACCTAGTGCCTGCACAATGCAAGATCACTTTGGGGATCTGGTTGTGTGACCTGAGAGTGGACCCGACTGATTCCCACGCCTTGGGGGTTTCCTCTCACCTGGGAAACAGGATTGCTGTTGTTTTAGGGCCCAGAGTTCAGTCTCTTGGTTGCTGTATGGAAAATGTTGTCCTGCTCCCCAGAGGCAGTGTTCTCCTGGCGTAGCCATCTTGCCCCCTACCCCAATAATAGATTTTCAAATCACAAAGCAGGTGAGTGGTCATTTATTTTTCTGTAAATTCCGTGCAGTTTTCCACAATAGTTCCAACAATTTACATTGTCTCCAACAGTATAAATGAGCACTGACTTGTCCATTGTCCCTATATATATATGGACAGGGATTTTTTTGTGTGGCCTTGGCAGTCCTGGACTTGCTGTTTAGACCAGACTGGCCTTGAGCTCACAGATAGCTGCCTCCCTCTGCCTCCTTAAGTGCAAGGATTACATGCATACACCACTGTGCCTGGGTGACTTCTCCACAATCTTTCCAATTTATACATAGAAGTTGAGGTGATAGCCTGTGTAATTTAAGTAGTTTCCTAATGATTGGTAAAGGGGTACACTTCCCTTATACTTGATGGGCATTTACAGTCCTTGTGGAAACATGCTTAATTATATCATTTTCCTTTTTTTGATAACTTTTTCCTTTCTATCCCTTTTTTCACTTTTATTAATTATACTTTATTCACTTTGTATCTACCAATAACTCCCCTCTCCTCCTATTTCCACCTTCCTTCCCCCTTCTTCACGCATGCCCCTCCCCAAGTCCATGGATAGGAGAGGTCCCCCTCTCTTTCCTTCTGATCATAGTCTATTAGATCTCATCAGGAGTGGCTGTATTGTCTTCTTCTGTGGCCTGGTAAGGCTGCTCCCCCCTCAGGGAGAGGTGATTAAAGAACAGGACAATCAGTTCATGTCAGAGACAGTCCCTGTTCCCTTTACTATGGAACACACTTGGACACTGAACTGCCATGGGCTATATCTGTGCAGGGGTTCTAGGTTATCTCCATGCATGGTACTTGGTTGGAATATGAGTCTCTGGAAAGACCCCTGTGGTATATCTACACAATGGAATATTACTCAGCAATGAAAAACAAGGAAATCATGAAATTTGAAAGTAAATGGTAGGAACTGGAAAAGATCATCCTGAGTGAGCTGTCCCAGAAGCAGAAAGACACACAGTATGTACTCACTTAGATAGACATATAATATAGGATAAACCTACTAAAATCTGTACATATAAAGAAACTAATCAAGAGGGAGGACTTTGACTAAAATGCTTAATCCCCATCCTGAATGGCAAAAAGAATGGACATCAGAAGAAGAAAAAAAAACAGGAAACAAGTTAGAAACCTGCCACAGTGGGCCTCTGAAACACTCTGCCCTGCAGACTATCAATGCAGATGCTGAGACTTATGGCCAACTGTTGGGTAGAGTGCATGAAAGAAGTGGGAAATAGTAAGATCTGGAGAGGATAGGAGCTCCACAAGGAGAGCAACAAAATCAGAAAATTTGAACTTTCTATCCCTTTTTAAGCAATTATTTATTTTTTATTTATTGCAATTTATTCATTTTTGGATCCCATCTCTAGCCCCCTCTCTTGTTTCTTCCCAAATCTACCCTTCCACTTCTCCTCCCACCCCACTCCTCCAGTCCACAGATATGGGAGATCCTCCTTCCCTTCCCTCTGACACTAGCCTACCAGGTCTCATCAGAACTGGCCCCATTGTACTCCACTGTAGCCTGGTAATGCTACTCCCCCATCTGGGGGAGGTGATTAAAGACCAGCCACTGAGTTCATATCAGAGTCAGCCCTTGTTCCCATTACTAGGACACCCACTTAGAGACTGAGCTGCCTCAGGCTACATCTGTTCAGGGGTTATAGGTTATCTCCATTCATGGTCCTTGGTTGAAGTACCAATCTCAGAAAAGATCTCTGGACCCAGATTTATTGCTTCTCTTGTTCTCCTATGTGGAGCTCCTAGTTGTTCCATGTATTTCTATCTCTCCCTTCTTAGATAAGATTCCCTGCATTCTGCCTAAAGTTTTGCTATTAGTCTCAGCATCTACTTTGATAGTCTGCTGGGCAGAGTCATTCAGAGAACCTCTATGGTAGTCTTCTGCCCTATTTTCTCTCTCTTCCTATGTCTGTCCTGTTTGCCTTTCTGAGTGAGGCTTCATCATATTACTCAGGGTCCTCCTCCTTGCTTAGCTTCTTTAGGTATACAGGTTTAAGTATGTTTATCTTATATTATATGTCTAATATCCACTTATGAATGAGTATATATCATATGTGTCTTTCTGCTTCTGGGATACCTCAGTCAGGATGATCCTTTCTAGATCCCACCATTTGCCTGTAAATTTCATGATTTCCTTTTTTTAATTGCTGAGTAATATTCCATTGTGTAAAAGTACCACAGTTTCTGTATCCATCCCTCAATTTAGGGACATCTGGGTTGTTTTCAGATTCTGGCTATTATGAATAAAGGTGCTATGACCATGGTTGCGCAAATGTCCCTGTTGTATACTTGAGCATCTTTTGGATATATGCCTAGGAGTGGTATAGCTGGATCTTGAGGAAATGCTATTCCTAATTGTCTGAGAAAGTGGTTGTACAAGTTTACATTTTTACCAGCAATGAAGGAGTGTTCTCCTTTCTCCACATCCACATATATAAACAAGTACATATATAAATATAAAATAAAACAAGATATCAAAGGTAAACAAAATTAAACAAACTGATTTTTAACAAATTGAGGACTTTTGTAGAAGTGGGTATCAGAAAAAAAACAGGAAACAGAAACTACAGAGCCAGACATGATAGAGATATAAATAAAAGACTGATACAAATAATAAACAGAAGAGATAGTCAATGGATTTATCTTGTCCTTTATGAAAAGCAATAAATAAAAAGCACGACTATAAAGATACCATGAGACAATAGCATCAAACAGTATCTGCATTACCATAGTACAGGAGAAAAAATAACAGAAAACTGAGGAGGCATACAAAAAAAGCTTATTGTATTTGTAAAGAAAATTGAGTATGTAAAATAACATGAGCCCACAGATGTCATGTATTCCCTTTTGTCATATTTATTTTCAATGTCAATTCCTATTGTGATAGCAGCACCTTGTCTGGTTCTTTCACAAAATATCTCCTTATACATATAAATACTATCTTCACTCTATCCTAAGTCTTTTGCTTACTTAAATGATATATTTTAATTACAAGGTTAATAAAAAGTCTCTAAAGCTTAAAATACTGCATTGTTTTACTCAGTAATAATAAAATATTGTCCTAATCATTGCCACTAAGCTCACATTATTCACAAAATTGACCTAAACCTCATGAATTGTATCCACAACCAGGCTAATTGAATTTTTTATTTTCTTCCTCTCATGAAATATTTGAACTTTTCTCTCAAATAAAACTTTAGTATTTATATAAAGCTTAAAGATACACATTAATTAATTTGTTTATTCATCAAGTAATTGTGCATTATTTTTTAAAGTACTTGTAGGTCTTGTCTGGAATTGGAAATAAGCATTGGCAACAAGCATAAGTGGTTCATTTGTCCTACATTTTAAGTAAATTGAACCAGAATCTTGTGCCAGCCTCACTCTCTAGCCTGCACACATGTAACAGCCTAAGGTTCCCGGTTTTGATTATTGACCGCACCAAGGGATTTAGAATAGGTATGTGATTTGTGAGAATTTAGTGTTTGACTTTCCTTTAAGATAAATTGTACCTTTAAGACAAATGTTATATGTGTTCTCTCATTCACAGTTTCTAACTTTTATGCAGATTAAAAAAAAAACATGTATGCAGATATGCTGTGAAGGAAGAACTAAAACTCTTTACGGTTAAGAAAAGTGAATAATGGGAGCTAGAACAGTGTATAAAGTTAGGGTAGTGGACTATGAAGGGCACATAATCAACAAACAATGCATGAATGCAAACTTAGAATCACAAACAAATGCCCACAAAAGAGATACTTTTGGAGAGCCTGGTAAGTGGCAACATGGAATAGATAATACTGCAAATTTGAAAAGTTTCATAGTTAAAGACTGAAAAGTATTGGTCAAGTAAGAGTGGCCGCATGTTTTCATTTGACTATGCCTGTGTGATAACTTGGGTCCAAACATCTATAACACAATAATGAAAGATCTGAAGAGAGAAAGCTCTTGCTGAAAATCAGCAATATGTAACTTACTGATTTCAGTTCAGAGTAGTAGAGGCAGAGAGCTCAGAAGTTCAAGGTCATCACTCATTGCATACCTAGTTTGAGGCCTTTTAATTCTACAGGAGATGGAACCTCCAGAAAAAATATTCAATAACTTTGTAAATATCGTGGGGTTAATAATCAGTGATCAATGTTGCTTATATCTAAGTCAGCTTAACTTCTAGGTCCATGTTTATACCTGTTTAAACTTCATAAATACTCAAAATGAAAACAGTGGTGCCTCAAAACATAAACTAATCCATGTATATTAAGTTTAGATTCCAACAACAGACATGAGAACATACTGTGGGGTATCAATATAATAGTCTGCACAGTGATTCTAGTATGACAGGCGTTTCCAGTGAAATACTTACCAACCACACTGTTCTTCTCCATAAAGCTGAATAATCTGGGAAACAATTGCAACCACAGAAACCATACGTTAATTCCATATTAATATAACTTACTATGGTTACATAATGATTGTGTTTTCCACGGTAGTATTAAAACTATGAGCTACTTCTGCTTGGATCCCCCACTAGGTGGATCACAGGACATCTATAGTAGGCTTATGTTCTCTTCACTCTCTTTCATCACTTCCAGTGTTTATCCTGTTTGCCTTCTAAATTAGAATTCAACATCCTAGCGAGGGTCCTCCTTCTTGTTTAGCTTCTTTAAGTCTGGGGATTTTAGTATGTTTATCCTATATTATATGACTAATATCCACTTATATACCATGTGTGTCTTTGCTTCTGGGATAACTTACTCAAGATTTTCTTTTCTAGTCCCCATCATTTGCCCAGGAAATTTCATGATTTCCTTGTTTTTAATAGCTGAGTAGTATTCCATTGTGTAAATGTGCCACAATTTCTGTATCCGTTCTTCGGTTGAGGGACATCTAGGTTGTTCCTGATATTGGCTATTACGAATAAAGCTGCTATGAGCATTATTGAGCAAATGTCCTTGTTGGATAGTGGAACATCTTTCAGTTTTATGTCCAGGAATAGTATAGCTGACTCACAGCCAAACTTTGGGCAGACAAAGGGAGTATTATGGAAGAAGGGGGGAATAAAAGGACACAGAGGGGACAGGTGTTCCACCAGGAAATGAACAAAGACAAAAATCTGGGCCCAGCAGGGCCACTGGAGACTGATGCATGAACCAAGAACCATGCATGGAGCGGACTTAGACCACCTGCTCAGGTGTAGCCCAGAGTCAAGTCACATCTCCAAGTCTCCATGTGGGTTCCCTAGTAAGGGCAGCAGAGGCTATCTCTGACATGAACTCAGTTGATCACTACCCCCTAGAGGGTCTACTTTGTCAGTCACAGAAGAAGTAGATCCATGTAGTCCTGATGAGATTTGATAGGCTAGGGTCAGGTAATAGGGGAGGGGACTCCCCCTTTCAGTGGACTAGGGAGGTATAGGCAGGAAGAGGGAGGGAGGGTGGGACTCAGCGATGTGGGATGAGCTACAGTTGGGCTATAAAGTGAATAATTGTAATAAAAACTTTAAATATCACATATATGTATGAGCTACATATACATGTGTAGATCTGGGGATATGTCACTGGGTGAAAGTGGTTGCCATGCAAGAATAGGGACTAGTGTTCGCATCTTGTCAGCCTGCTTGTAATCACAGGGCTTGGAAGTAAACACAGGATCCCTTTGTACAAGCTGATTAGCTAAAGCAGTAAAATTGCTAAGCTCTGAGTTGAAGTGAGTAGCCCTGTCTCAATGTATAAGGTGAGACTCAACATCAAATTCTATTTTACACATGTGAATACACATATGCATACTCACCTATACTCACAGGTATACCCATCTATGCATGGGAGGAAAAGAGGGGAGGAGGATGGGAGTGAGAGGAGATGAGGGAGGGGGCTACAGCTGGGATACAAAGTGAATAAATGGTAATAATAAATACATAAAAAGAAAAAAAATTATATATTTAATTTCACAAGCATGTTACTTTTTAATCAAAATCATCCTAGATGTATTTTCTCATGCTGAGTAGAGGAAAGGATAAAAATAACAATTCATATATAACCACTACCAAATCTTAAAAACTGTTTTATATTTTTTTATTTTCAAAGAGCCAAATAAATTTTATATTTGAGCCAAAAATTCTGATAATTTCAAGCCTGTTCACTATGTCATTTTGACAAAATAGCCAAGACAAGTAACATATAAGAAAGAGAGTTTCTTTCTTTTTTTTTTTTTTTTAACGTTTCACAGACCTTACTTGCACTGGGACTGAGGTGGCACAGGGCATCATGGCCATAGTGTACAGCAGAGACTTGTCAGCCTTTTTGAGCCAGGGAGGTATGTTCTAACGTTTCCTGTACACGACATGCCTAGTAACTACTTTCTTGAACCTGACCAGACATCAATGCTCCATCGCTTATCAAAGACTTGAAACAAAACTCTTCACACAAAGTTTTTGAGGACATTCAAGATCCCAGGTATGATAAATCTCCACTAAAATCTTTCCTTTAGATTCTTCTAAAAATTCAGTAAGTCCTCAGATGGGCTAAAGCAATGTAAAGTATTCCACAAATATAAAGTATAACTACTATCCCAAGGGACTGTGCTTATCATAACCTAAAAGACATTCTTAGCAACATTTCTTCACTCTTGTCACAAATTAAGTCTGCTGTGTTTAATAATTCTAAAACTTGGGCCTATAAATCTAATAAAATACATGAAATAAATAGCATACAATAACTGAAGGATTAAAATTGGGTTTGCCATATGCCAAAAGTAAGGTGGATCTTAGAAAACATCCTTGGAAATGCAACCTTTCATGTTTTTTGTTTGTATTGTTTTAGTTTTGCTTTGTGTGTGTATGCTAAATATAACCTGATCATTATGTATGTTACTTGTATGAATGTTTTCAGGGCTGGCTGATCATTTGGCACTTACAACCACTAATTTATGAAACCTATAATTCCTAAAAACAAGGTATTAACATTTGTGTTTGGAGTTTTAATAGGTGTCAATGCCTATTCCTGACATGTAAGACAGTAGCCTTGTGTCACAGGTGTTTCAGGATAGCTTTGGATGAGGACTGTGAGAAATAAATCTGTGAACTCAAACAAAAAACCACATAGTCCAATATACACTGACAAAGTGACAGCTTTGGATGTGCAGAAGGATGCACAGCTGTACTTAAGCCAGCAAGTGCAGCCAGCAGGAATCCCCCGTTTTTGTTTGTTTGTTTGTTTGTTTGTTTGCTTCATACTTAATACAAAGGGTCCTGTGACTATTTTGAGTGGTCAAAGCTAATCCCCACATTCATCATTTTTTATTTTTATTTTGTGAGGAATTCTTATTTACTTATTTCTTACAATTTATTCACTTTGTGTCCCATGTGTAGCCCCCCCCCATCTCTTCCCAGTGCCACCCACCATCCATCTTCTCCTCCCATGCCCCTCCCCTAGTCTACTGATAGGGGAGGTCCTCCTCCCCTTCCTTCTGACCTTAGCCTATCAGGTCTCATCAGGACTGGCTGCATCATCTTCCTCTGTGGCCTGGTAAGGCTCCCCTCAGCTCAAGGGAAGGTAATCAAAGAGCCAGATAATGTTCCTTAAGGGAAAATTGTCATTCAAGAATGCAAAGCCTCAAGCCTTTTATTTCTCAATATGAAGACATAAAAATTCACATTTTAAGGTAAAATTTAATATATCAAAAGGTCTGTTACATTTAAGAAGGTATGGAAATATAATAAATGTTTAATAAATAATGAATAAAGTTATTAATTCCTAATGACCTATCATTAGTTACTTAAAGTTTTATTTTATAGCATGCAAGTACTCTATGCATTCATTAATGTAATAAACCTGTACAACTTAATATATTATTGCAAATTAAGTTTTCTTGTTCATATAAAATACCTTACACTCTCATAGTTGTTTCTTGTAATTCACTTTTGATTAAGTAGTTTAAAATGATGTCTGGATTTATCAGTTCAAATCATTCTGCTTATGGCAAGTCATGACTGCTTTTAAAAAATAACTCCTCAATGCCTTTACTTGCTGATGTAATATACATATATATGAATATATATAATATATTTGTATATAATATATATGAATATATTTAAATTTAAATTATGCATCATTAAACTGCTTTCTAGATTAAGTTATCTAAACATTACATTAACAACATTAGAATATTTTCCCTGTAAGATTCTTTTCATAAGTAGGGTTAATTTATTTATTGCGTTCTATCAATTTGTTTTTTTAATTAATAGAAAAATGAAATAAAAGTGATTTAGTTTAGAGACAATTTGAAAAAGGCTTCAGGTCCTATAGTAATAAAAGGTTCCTAGAGAAAATTGACCCAAGAGAAAATTCCAAACAATTCTAAATTAAATACAGTACCTAAAATAGTTTTATTACATATGGAAAATTAATTTTTAAATTTCCATGTGTGTGGACATGTGCATATCTGTTGTCTTCTTTTTTTCAGAGAGGGTCTCTCTTTCCTGAAGCTCAATGGCTTCATTAGGCTGTCTAAGGAGCTTTGATGATCTGTCTGTTTCTAACCTCATGGCCACCCCACTTTTGGGTTACCATTACCCACTGTCTGATGTTAGTGTTCTGAGCTCAAGTCCTTATGCTATCACAACAGGCAATTTACCAATAGGCCAATTCTTTAGCCCCTATTATTTGTATATTTAATTGAACTTAAGTTAACCCAGGCATGATTGTATGCATGAGTGTATGTGAGTGCACTTGTGTGCATGTGTGCATCCATGTGTGTGTTCCTGTGTTTGTGTGTGTGTGTTCTTTTACATGCAGAAATGTACAGAAGCTGGAGGATACATGTGTTTTCATTTCTCAAAAAATCTTCACACTTGCTTCTTTAGATTGCATCACAGATCCAAGCACTCACTAGACGGGTAAGCAGAGTCCCACAGAAACTCTTTTTCTCAGCCCTCCTAGCCCTTGGGTTATAACGTGACACAGCTGGTTTTTCATCCACTTGCTTAGGGATCCACTTGATTTCTCTTGCCTTCTCAACAAGCTCTTTACTGACTGAGTTATCGTTTCAAGCACAGCAGACACTGTTCCTGTGAATCAAGATAGCTCTCATGAATTTTTATTCACATAGTAATGTCCTCTCTTGTTTTGAAGATATCTTAAAGATGACTTAGAGTGTTTTAGAAATTTGAGTTTGAATAAACTGAATGCATACTAGATTAACGAGAAAGAGAAAGAGAAAAAGAGAAAGGAAGGAAGGAAGGAAGGAAGGAAGGAAGGAAGGAAGGAAGGAAGGAAGGAAGGAAGAGAGGAAGAAAGAAGAGAAAATTAAGACCTTAATTAATAACCTCTTACTAAAAAGAGAGAGCTATGTGACCAAAATATACCAGCAAACTGCCTCTGGTCCACAAATGTCCTCTAAGTCTTTTCAATTCTGTTCAGAATTTCTGAGTTCTTCAAAATATGTGTAGGAAAATCAAGTTTCTATCAGGAGAAACATGGGTATTCTTGAATTAAGGATCATTTTGTTTCATTAAAGTTTTCAGTGTTTTTTTTTTCTTTTAGTGTTATTAATGGTGTTATTTTTTTACTATACATTAATTTTTTGTCTTTATTTTTTTATATGCATCATTTTTATTTATAGCAATGGCTGTGTTGCAGTTCAATGAAAATATATAGGGTTTCAAACAAACAGCAAAAGGACAGTTGGATTATAATCAAAATAATTCATACCCTAACACTACAACCATCCTCAAAACATCTTCGTACAAGTCTATTTTTCTTCTTTATTAATTACACTTTACTCACTGTGTATCCCCCCTGTGGTTCCCTCCCTCCTTCTGTCCCAATCTCTCCCTCCCCAAGTCCACTGATAGGGAAGGACTTCTTTTTCGACCTTCTGACCCTAGTCAATTAGGTCTCATCAGGAGTGGCTGCATTGTCTTCTTCTGTGGCCTGGTAATGCTGCTTCCCGCTCAGGGGGAGGTGATTAAAGAACAGGCCAATAAGTTCATGTCAGAGACAGTCCCTGTTCCTATTACAATGGAACCCACTTGATTACTGAACTGCCAAGGGCTACATCTGTGCAAGGGTCTTAGGTTATCTCCATGCACAGTCCTTGGTTGGGGTATGTGTCTCAGGAAAGACCCTTGTGCTCAGATTTTTTGGTTCTGTTGCTCTCCTTGTGGAATTCCTGTCCTCTACAGATCTTAACTGTTTCCCACTTTTTTCATAAGATTCCCTGCACTCTGCCCAAAGGTTGCCCAAAAGTCTCAACATCTGCATTGATAGTCTGCAGGGCAGAGCCTTTTTAAGGTCCTCTGTGTCAGGCTCCTGACTTGTTCCCTCTTTTCTCCTTCTGATATCCATCCTCTTTGACTTTCTGGATAGGAATTGAGCACTTTAGCAAGATGCTCCTCAGTGGAGGAATGGATGCACAAATTGTGGTATATCTACACAATGTAATATTACTCAGCAATCAAAAACAATGAAATCATGAAATTTGCAGGTAAATGGTGGGATCTGGAAAAGATCATCCTGAGTGAACTATCCCAGAAGCAAAAAGCTATACACGGTATATACTCACTCATATAGACATATAATATAACATACAACTACTAAAATCTGTACAACTAAAGATACAATACATTAAAATTTTAAATAAATTTTAAAATATGTTTTAAAATATTCATTACTGTGTTTGCATGTTAGTGCCATTTATAATTGATTTTTTCAAAGAATAATTTTATCTTTTCTAATTCAGATCAATTTTCTTTCACATATCCTTCTCTAATAGCATTTGACAGCCATTCTAGAGCAAGTAGTCAGAGCCACTTGGATTTTAAAGCCCCTGAGGTCACATATGTGATTAGCGGAGTTTCATTGCTTCTATAAAGAATGAGCTTGCCATAATCTGTTTCAGAGCTGTCAATGAATGATTTTGATATGATTTTGATTACATATTGGCCAAAGTTTAGCCTCTAAATGTATCAAATATGGTAAATAATATTTTATGTTATTTTTCATTTCAAGCACACTTTTGGTTTGTGGAATTGTTCCATATTTTCACAATATGGGTAATTGTTATTAATGTTGAGACAATGAATTTAACATATGCATCAAACTGCTTGATGAGGTCTGGGAGCTGAACTAATCTATTGGTATAATGTTTTGACATTTTAAGTTAGCAAAATGATAGTGGTACATTCACCCCTGAGGTCTTTGAGTTCCCCAACTATGGGGTCTTGGCTAGATTTGAGGTACCAGGCATTTGGTTCCTCCTGTGAAGTAGACCTTGATTTTTGAAGTCATGATCCTTAAAAACTGATTATTCTGAAGTGTTTTGTGACTGAAATCTTAAGGTTAGTTCATGGATTCAGTGGCTTGTTTGTTTGGTTCATAAAATAAAGAACATTTTAATTATCTTCTGCCTACATAAGGCGAAACAATACTCCTGTAATCACAGTCCCCCGGAATTTATTACTTTGCATCCTGGCATTGTCTGAGCCACTAGCGTTTTGTCATTGTTGTTGTTGGAAATCTGCAGTTTTGTTGGGGAGTTGCACTGGGTTTACTCAAAATATTTGAAGTTAAGAAACTTTTCAAAAATGTAGTACTATCTGACACAGAATATCTGTCTTACAGAGCAGAGTTGAGAGAATGCCCAACCAACGCCTGGCCCAACCAAAGACCCACACTATCAGTGAGTGTCGAGCCCTGACACTATGATTGAAGTTCTGCTAAACTTGCAGACAGGAGCCTGGCAGAGTTGTCCTCTGAGAGGCTTTCCCCAGGACCACCTGAAAACAGATGTCAAGACCCACAGCCAAACATTGGGTGATGTGTAGGGTGTCTTGTGGAAAAGTGGGAGGAAAGAGAAAAGAACCTGAAGGTGACAGGAGCTCCACAAGAAGACCAATAGAGCCAACTAACCAGGGCCCAGACGGGCCTGATGAGACTGAAGCATCAACTAAAGACTATACAGGAACCGATCCTAGGTCCCCTACAAAGATGTACTAGATGGATAGCTAGGCCTCATATGGGTTCCCTAGTAAGGGAACTGGGGAATGCATTAGAGATACCTGAGCCCAGGATCAGGATCTCATCAACATTCAGGACTATGTTGTACTCTTAGTAAATGCCTGACATTCTGGAGTCTGCCTAAGGGGTTCTGTGGTGCTTTACATATAAATCATCACATTATTCACTTTCTGGGTGAAGCAGAGAGATCTGATCAACCCTGTTTAGCAAAAAAGTCACCCGAAGATGTGGGTTGTTAGGGACTTGCCAAGAACCACAGACACTGTGTTAATGCACAGATGGGAAGGAACAATACTACATCAAGCACAACTGCGCTGTAGGAGCTTTATTTCTTTATCATTTAAGAAACAAAAATTGAACTGAGTTCGAACCAGTGTCTCTATATGAATCTAGTAATATAAATGAAGGTTTTTCTTAATGAATGGCCATTTAGACTTTCTAAAGTTAACACAACACATGTTGGAATATCAAACAAAACATACAACAGAAAGGAAACATTGACATTCACATATAACCTTTGAATTCTTCCCCAGTAACATATCATAACTACCTGAACTTAATGGAGTATAGCAGACATTATAAAGAAAAGATCAATTACATAAATAGTTTTAGAATTTACCATTTTATGTATGTGAGTGTTTAGCCTGAACTGTATATCTGTGTGCCATGCATGTATAATGATATTGGAGGTAACAAAGTGGACTTAAAGCCCCTGAGACTGGAGTTTAGAAGATAATGAGCCATCCTGCAGGCTCTGGAAATCAAACCTAGATCTCCTGGAAGAGCAGCCAATGCCTTAACTGCTGATCTATCTTTCCATCTACTAATTAAATAAATACATATCAAATGGTTCCTTGATTTAATTTCTCACTGTGGGTGCTGAAAAACATATATATATATATTTTTTTTTTTTTCTCCCTTCTGTGTGTTCACCTTTCAGTTGCGGAATTAGAGTGTACTGCCACTAACAGCTGCGTTTTGAATTGATTAGTGAAACACCCACAGATGTTTTCTTCTGTGCCTGAGGCCCAGAGCTGGAAGTGGTGTTATGAATACAACTGAGCAAGATAAACATGAGGAAGCAGTGCATGTCCACGTGGTCTCCAAGAGTCCTTTGCAAAAATACCTGGCCATGTGAAAAAGCCAGCAATTTCAACCGTGGCTCACACTGTATTTCACATGTACTTCATTAGAATTTAGTTCTTCTGTAATATTCAATTTTTTTAAGTTGATGCAAAGACAATGAAGCAGGGCGTGTATATATTCAAGAAATAAAACCATTTATTTTCTAAAGGTTTAAGGAATCATGTGTATACTTTTTCAGAGTAATAGAATAAAGTGAATCTATTACTGGATAATATAAGTCAGACTGTAAAACTAATGAATTACTATTTCAATTTAAAACAATTTAACACTTGTTATGTTTAATCATTTTTAGAACTACTGTGTTAACCTAAATAGAAAATTCTCAGTTTATCAATGGTCAGAAATAAACATCATCAGTGATATACTTTAGTTGCCATATAAATACCATATTGGTATAATATTTCTAGATTGTCCTAAGTAGTAATTGTTTTATTTCAAGTATATTAATTTTAAAGACCATTATAAAGAAAGTAAACTTACAAAAAGGAGGTCATTATTGACCAAATCCACATAACAAAATACAAATTGCACATAGTTTTTGATATTTAAGTATATATCTCAGTGATCAAATAGTAATACTGCTGACATGCACAAGTGCTCCTATATTTCTATGTGATAGTATTTAATATTTCAACTCGATACAATCTAAAGAAAATCACTTATCTACAAGATAGAGTCCTCTTCAGCCAAAATGGAATAAATTTTTCATTGATTAAAGGTGAAAGTTTTTATTTTAAATTGATATGTATAGTAGTTGTAGAATTTAAGAATTCAGGTAAAACTTTGCTGTTACAGAAACTACCAAATCAATTTTACCACTTAACAAAGATTAGTTACATTTTTACTTATTTATTTTATTTGCCTGTGTGAGTCTGTATGTATATTGTGCGTGTACCATGTGTTTTCTGAAGATTAAATTCAGGTCATCAGTCTTGGCAGCAAGTATTCTTAACTCCTCTGGCACCTCAGCTCCTCCTCACCATCATTTACTTTTTAAGACTAATTAGTATGTATCACTACAACATGGACCCGTCTTGCAAATATCCTTATGAAAATTTCATTGTAAACCAGGATGGAAACGAATAGCTGTATAAGTCCAACAAAGTTTACGCGTAGATCAAAGAAAAAAACCAAACAATTAATGTTTACAATAAGTGTAATAATATTAATGACAACTTAGTAACTAATAGCTGAAAGAATTCTGGAAAAATAAATAAACAAGAATTCAATAAGCTAAATCTTCATGCACAGGAGAACTGGGTATATGCATATTGAAATAAAAAAGAGAAACACCCTCTCTCTTGTTTTTCAAGGGATATTTAGGTCTACTTACATATTAGTAAATTTAGATTTAGATAGATGGGGGAAAAAGAATCCAATGGATTTCTCCGTAATTAAGCCTCAAAGAAAAGGCTGTGGTTCTCCTCTCTGGACTTCATCAAGTTTTCACTGCTTTCTCTCTCTCTCTCTCTCTCTCTCTCTCTCTCTCTCTCTCTCTCTCTGTCTCTCTCTCTCTCTCACACACACACACACACACACACACACACACACACACTTACCCCTGAAATACAGTGTCCTAGAAAAAGGATTGCTTTGTGTCTGATAGAATATAGGGATATGTATTCTTTTATTTGTGTCTGTGTGTGAGCGAGGGACAGACAGAAAGAGAGAGGGGGGTTCCTTGCATGTGTGTGGTCATGCGTGAGTCAGGTGATCACAGGGAGTTCAGACCATTTGTTGGGATTGGCTTCCACCCACTGCCTTTACCCGTTACCTCACCTTGCAGGCTCAATGCTCAGTTTTGATGAGGCACCAACAGTAGCTCCAGAGAACATGACCAACGAGACACCATTGGGCTCGAAGCAAACTTTAAGCACATATCACAGATGTGGAGAACGGAAGATAAATTACATAAACATGAAAGGCATGAAAACATCTAGTTTACACAATAGTTTTTATATTTGTTTAAAGGAAGATTTACTTATCATTTTATAAGCTTTTCTATAGAGTGGGAATTGTTTCGGGTTTTTTGTTTGTTTGTTTGTTTGTTTGTTTGTTTGTTTGTTTGTTTGTTTTTGGCAGTACTAGGACTGAAATCAGAGTGCTCTGAAAGCACGGCTAATGTTCTGCCACCTAAGTGTATTTTCTGAATTTCTCTTTTAATACTTGTAGCTTTCATATTATGACAGTACAGTGGTCATTGGAGATGGCTTTCTAGCATTCCTGCAAATATATTGCTTACTAGTTTGATAAATTCTGAGCCAATATATCAGTCTCAGTGTGTATTCAGGAGCATATGATCAGGGTAAAATAAATTTTAACAAATTTGGTGAACTTGTAAGATTAGACATTTTAGTCTACATAGGAAACTGTAAAATTACACCAGAAAACAAAGTAATCATGAAAATAAAGTGGTTGTAGGAGCATTCCTGGACTGCACTTTCTTTTTTTTATTTTAATTTGTTTTATTTATTACACTTTATTTACTTTGTATTCCCCCTGTAGCTCCCTCCCTCCTCCCCTCTCAATTCCTCCCTTCCTCCCCCTTCTCCACATATGCCCCTCTCCAAGTCAACTGATAGGGAGGTC
The DNA here is from genome assembly GCF_907164565.1 of Psammomys obesus. Taxonomy (NCBI): domain Eukaryota; kingdom Metazoa; phylum Chordata; class Mammalia; order Rodentia; family Muridae; genus Psammomys; species Psammomys obesus. The sequence goes on along the minus strand of NW_026596240.1, from coordinate 3,809,050 downwards.
TTCTTTTCCCTCCTTCTGATCCTAGTCTATTAGGTCTCATCAGCAGTGGCTGTATTGTCTTCCTCTGTGGCCTGGTAAAGCTGTTCCTTTATCAGACATTGCCTTTACTGTTTGAACTTTCTTGATAGATTTCCAAGTAAGAGAGTACATATCTGGACTTATGACAGCCTATCAGTAAACTACTTTGGTGCCTTTTCTCTTAAGAAGTATATTTTAAACCATCTTTTCTGTGTTTTATTTTAATGACCATATTTATATCTCTTATAGTAAGTATATTTATTTACATTTACATTTATACTTATATTAACTCTCGTGGATTGGGTTCAACAAATTTTCCTGACATTTGTTGAATTCATTGGCCAACAGTGAGAATCTGAGAAACAAATACTGTGTCAAGATTCCCTGAATATACATTGGTTTAATTTTGCCTACATACACTTGATGTAAGAGCAACAGAAGGAACTCAGTGGCATGCGCTTTTCATATTTATGGGAATGAAAATTATCATACCCCTATTTTTCCCCATGAAGCTAGATAAATGCAATATTAGATAGAAGCCTCCTTGTGTCTTATAATTCTGAATTTGAATTGTAACAAAAATGACCTCAGATAAGTACACAGATGGCTATAATGAAACAGTATTTAACAGTTCAAATAAGACTTTAAGACAGTAAATCACTATTCTTAAAAATAGACCCTTAATAAATGTTTTTTTTTCAGTTTATTCCAACTGCTTGACACTGTGTGTTTAAACAATTTCTAAGAGTAGTGGTTTGAAGAACAGAGCCTCAGAAACTGTTAATCTAAAAGCCTTTATTTTTTCTAAGTAGTATGAAAAAGATTTCCTAGTTTAAGAGCTATTGAATGTCAAATCCAGCTGTATGAAGACAACAGCTTTATTGAACAGCTTTATTTTTTTATTTATGGAAATTTAAATAATTTTGAGACTTTATGACAGTTACAATGTAATATGTAGGCAAATGTATGCAGTAGAAAAGATATTGATGTTGACAAAAGAATTATTATAAGTGGAATATCAGAAATAATCAGTCTAAATTCAGCTCTTCACAAGTTTGTCCTGTTTAAGATCAGAAACTAGGAAGCAAAGAACTTCACAGCTGCATCTCTCAACTTGTGTTTGTATATTTTCTTACTAGGAAAAAAAGTATTTTCTCAAAGAAAAATATAAATATTATGAATAAATAAATAACATGAATAAATAGGAAACATTCCAGTATGGACAGGTGCTTTAGTGACCTCCATAATATGACAATGCAAGTGTGAGGTATCTCAGGATGGATGTATGATCAGTAAAGACTTGAGATTACTCCCTTTTGGTTCTGGTCCAAAAAGGAATGCAAGACAAAGGTAGCATAACACACACCCTCCTAAGAAACTAGTAAGGATATCCTGCTTTGGTAAGCAGATTAATGTATTAACAGGATACACAATTAACAAAAATTAAGAAAAATTGTGAAGCAACAGGTGAGCTATAAGGAAGGAAAAGCAGCATTCCATGGTGGCAGTATAGAGTTCAGTGTCATGACCGGCATGATCGATGGAATTAACATGCAGGGTTTCAACACAGAACTGGTGTCTGAACAGCAGCATAATTCATCCCAGAGGAATAGCATTACACAGGACACCCCACCCCAAATACATTGCACTTTATTTCTCGGACAAACAGTAACTCGGGCAATAAAACAGGTCACCATAAATGTTAAAGATTTAAGGTACAAAACAGAGTCTTTTATAGCAAAGTAGTAAAGTTCAGGATGCAGTAATAGAAGAAAATCTGAAACGTTAAAAAAAAACTAATAAAAAAAGAATTTATTTTCATTTTTCTGCATGTAGACATACAGATGGACCAGCACCATTTGTTGAAGATGCTATCTTTTTTCCATTGAATGGTTTTGGCTTCTTTGTCAAAAATCAAGTAGCCCATAGTAGCTCAGTAACCATTTGGTTTCCCATAGTGAGGGGAACAAGGTCTATTTCTAACAGGAACTCAATTACTGGCTCTTTGACCTCCCCACCCCCCAAGGGAGGAGCAGTTCTGCTAGGCCACAAAGGAGTACTTTGCAGCCAGTCCTCATGAGACCTGATAAACCAGGGTCAGATGAAAGGAGAGGAGGTCCTCCCCAATCAATGGACTTTAAAAGGGGCAGGGAGGAGATGAGGGAGGGAGGGTAGGATTGGGAGGGAATGAGGAAACAGGATAGAGCTGGGATACAGAATTAATAAAATGTAACTAATAATAAAAATGAAAAAAATAAAAAAAGATCCTATGCAGGACATCTAGAAACATCAGTTTTAATTTCTGAACACATTAATTTGATTTATTTGTTTCACATATCATTTCCATATCTCCCATCATTGTTGCTAAATTCAGCAACATTTATTTTGAAGAATGCCATTTTTTTTCCTTTGGTCCTCTGATTATCATACAAAGATATTTAATTCTAAAAAAATTGAATTGACGAAAGTATATTTCACCATGTAATCAAAAGCAAATAAGGAAAATTTAAATGTTTAACTAAACTGGAATAATTATCAAAGTATATGAGACATAATAAGGTTAACATCGATCAGTTAAAAAAATCTGTCATACACAAAACAACTAAAATAGTTAATACTAAAATACTAAAACTAAGAAAAAACCTAAATTTAGCAGAGAAAATTAAAAATAAGAACATAAATGTAATTTTTTAAATTCTTTGTTAATTTCATTTTATTCACTTTGTATCCCCTCTATGGTTCCCTCCCTTCTCCCATCCCAATACCTCCCTTCCTTCCACCTCTGCACACATGGACTTGGAGGCCCAAGTGACTGATAGGGGAGGAATTCTTTTCCTTCCTTCTGATCCTAGTCAATTAGGTCTCATCAAGATTGGCTGCATTGTCTTCCTCTGTGGCCTGGAAATGCTGCTCCCGCACCCCCCAGGGGGAGGTGATTGAAGAGCAGGCCAATCAGTTCATATCAGAGACAGTCTGTGTTCCATTAGTATGGAACCCACTTGGACACTGAACTACCATGGGCTACATCTGTGCAGGGGTCTTAGTTTATCTCCATGCATAGTCCTTGGTTGGAGTATCAGTCTCAGGAAAGATCCCTGTGCTCAGAATTTTTGGTTCTGTTGCTCTCCTTGTGGAGTTCCTGTCCTCTACAGATCTTACTGTTTTCCACTTCTTCCATAAGACTCCCTGCACTCTGCCCAACAGTTGGCCATAAGTCTCAGTGTCTGCTTTGATATTTTGCAGGGCAGAGCCTTTCAGAGGCCCTCTGTGTCACGCTCCTGACTTGCTCCCTCTTTTCTCCTTCTGATGTCCATCCTCTTTGCCTTTCTGGATACAGATTGAACATTTTAGCAAGAGTCCTCCCTCTTGATTAGTTTCTTTAAGTGTACAGATTTTAGTAGGAGAAATATATATTTTAAAAGTTGAGAAAACAAAGTCAGAAGCATGAAAGTCAGCATGCAATGCTGACTTTTTTTATTTTGAATGCATATTTATTTATTTTCCTTTATTATCATTTATTACAATTTATTCAAGTTGTACCCCAGCTGTTGTCTCCCTTCTAATCTCCTCCCAATCTCACCCTCCCTCCTTCTTCTCCCCCTACACTCCTCCCCTAGACCACTGATAGTAGAGGTCCTCCTCCCCTTGTATTTGACCCTAGCCTATAAGGTCTCATCCGGACTGGATGCATTGTCTTCTTCTGTGGCTTGGTAAGGTTGCTCCCCCAAGGGCCAGGTGATTAGAACTGCTGAATTTTAAACTACATAAATAAATAATAACTTTAGAAAATGTAGTTAGGGAGTTCACCTTACTCTTCCAAAATAAAATACCATGCAGGAGAATATTATGAGTAAATTTTTGATAACAAATCAAATCATTTAAATACAGTATACAAATTTATGTAATGAAGTAAACCAGACAAATGGAATCAAGAAGATAAAATATGAACAAATTGAGAAAAAAGTACCCAAGAAAGTGAATCATTAATATAAAGTATTCTTTCCCAGGAAAGCCAAGGAACACATTGTTTCATTGGTGATTGCTACCTAATATTTAAATAGGTATTAATATTAAAATTTCTGAAACTTTAAAAAATAAGTGAACACCTCACCTTATGATTCAACACCAACATAGTCCCAAAGATAATGAATGTATAATAAAAAATATATAATAGCTCTTATTAAGACTACTATAACATTTCTCAAAACAGAAATTAAAGAAAAGAAAGAAAGAAAGAAAGGAAGAAAGAAAGAAAGAAAGAAAGAAAGAAAGAAAGAAAGAAAGAAA
>NW_026596240.1:3788005-3804645 GCF_907164565.1 Psammomys obesus | reverse complement strand
GAAGGAAGGAAGGAAGGAAGGAAGGAAGGAAGGAAGGAAGGAAAGAAAGAAAGAAAGAAAGAAAGAAAGAAAGAAAGAAAGAAAGAAAGAAAGAAAGAAAGAAAGAAAGAATAGGTCATACTCTCTCCCCTTCTTTCATAAGATTCCCTGCACTCTGCACAGAGTATGGCTATAATTCTCAGTATCTGCTTTGATACCCTAAAGGATGGTGCCTTTCAGAGGCCATCTGTGGTAGGCTCCTGTCCTGTTCCTTGTTTTCTCCCTCTTCTGATAGCCATCCTCTTTGCCTTTCTGAATGGGAATAGAGCATTTTAGCTGGATTCCTTCTTGATTAGCTATATTAGGTGTACAGATTTTAGTATATTAATCCTATATTATTTAACTAATATCCACTAATAAGTGAGTATATGCCATGTGTGTCTTTCTGCTTCTGGTATACCCCACTCAGATGATCTTTTCTAGTTCCCACCACTTGCTTGCAAATTTCATGATTTCCTTGTTTTTATTGCTGAGTAATATTCCATTGTGTAAAAGTACCACAATTTCTGTATCCATACTTCAACTGAGGGGCATCTGGATTGTTTCCAGCTTCTGGCTATTACAAATAAAGCTGCTACAAACATGGTTGAGCAAACATCCTGGTTGTGTACTTGAATATTTTTTGTATATATGCCTAGAAATGATATACCTGGATCTTGAGAAAGCACTATCCTAATTGTCCAAGAAAGCTCCAGATTGATTTCCAGAGTGGTTGTACAAGTTTAGATTCCCACCAGCAATGGAGGAGGGTTCCCTTTTCTCCACATTCTCTCCAACATGTGTTGTCACTTGAGTTTTTGATCTTACCCATTCAGATGGGTATAAGGTGAAAACTCAGGGTCGTTTTGATTTGCATTTCCCTGATGACTAAGGATGTTAACCATTTCTTAAAGTGTTTTTCTACCATTTGATGTTCCTCTATTGAGAACTCTCAGTGTAGCTCTGTACCCATTTGTCAATTGGATTGCTTGATTTGTAGTTGTTTATCTTCTTGAGTTCTTTATATAGTCCAGATATTAGGGTCGGTGAATATTTTTCCCAATCTGTAGGCAATCATTTTGTTCTGAGGACAGTGTCCTTTGATTTACAGAAGCTTTTCAGTTTCATGAGGTCCCATTTATTGCTTGTTGTTCTTAGAGCTTGTGCTGTTGGTGTTTTGTTCAGGAAGTTGTCTCCTGTGTCAATGAGTTCAAGGCTCTTTTCCACTTTTTCTTCGAAGTGATTTAGTGTATCTGGTTTTATGCTAAGGTCTCTTATCCACTTGGACTTTAGTTTTGTGCAGGGTGATAAATATGGATCTATTTTTATTTTTCTGTATATAGACATCCAGTTAGACCAGCACCATTAGTTGAAGATGCTGTCTTTCTTCCATTGCATGGTTTTTTGTCATCTTTGTCAAATATCAGGTGTAGGTGTCCATAAGTGCTTGGGTTTCTTTCAGTGTCTTCTATTTGATTCCATTGATTCGCCAGTCAGTTTCTATGCCAGTATCATGCGTTTTTAGTATCGTTGCTCTATAACAGTTTGAGATCAGGGATGGAGATATTTCCAGAATCTTTTATTGTAGAGGATTGTTTTAGCAATTCTGAGTTTCTTGTTATTTTCCATAAGAAGTTGAGAATTTTTCATTCAAGGTCTGTAAAGAATTGGGTTGGTATTTTGATGGTAATTGCATTGAATCCCTAGATTGCTTTTGGTAAGATGGCCATTTTTACTCTGTTAATCTTCCCAAGCCATGAGGATGGGAAATCTTTCCATCTTCTGATATCTTCTTCTAATTCTTTCTTCAGACACTGGAATTTTTTTTCATACAAGTTTTAGAGTTTCTTGGTTAAGGTTACACCAAGGTACTTTATGTCCTTTGTGGCTATTGTGAAGGGTGTTGTTTCTCTAATTTCATTTTTAGCCGTTTTGTGTTTTATATACAGGAGGACTATTGATTTCTTTTTGAGTTAATTTTGTATCCAGCAACATTGCTGAAGGTGTTTATTAGCTGTATGAGCTCTCTGCTAGAATTTTGTAGTCACTGAGAAATACTATCATTCATTGGTAAATAGTGTTAATTTTACTTCTTCATTTCCAATTTGTATCCCCTTGATCTCCTTTAACTTTCTTGAAAAGAGCTTGACAAGGAGAGCAAGAGAATCACAAAATCTTGGTGCAGGGGTCATTTCTGAGACCCATATTCCAACTAATGACTATTCATAGAGATGACCTGGCACCCCTGTACAGATGTAGCCCATGGCAGTTCAGTGTCCAAGTGGGATCCATACTAATGGGAACAGGGACTGTCTCTGACAGGAACTGATTAGCCTGCTCTTTAATCACCTCCCCCTGAGGGGGGGACAGCCTAAAAGGCCAGAGAAGAAGACAAAGCAGCCACTCCAGAGGAGACCTAATTGACTAGGATCAGAAGGAAGGAAAAAAAGACCTCCCTTATCAGTGGGCTTGGGGAGGGGCATGAGTGGAGAAGAGGGAGGGAGGGTGGGATAGGGTGGGGAGGCAGGAGGGAGCTACAGGGGGGATACAAAGTGAATAATGTGCAATTAATAAACAATAAAAATAAAATAAAAAGGAAAGAATAAAAAAGAAAAAGAAAGAAAGGAAGAAAGAGAAAGAAATAAAGAAAGAATAAGAAAATTGCCTGTTATTGTGATGAAATAAGTAAAACATATACCTTAACAGAATTTACCCTAGGATTTCACAGTGACTTAACATCCAATTTATTTATTTATTTATTTATTTTAATTTATTTTAATCACGGGTCATTCACTTACATCCTAGCCGAGGAGCCCCTCCCTCTTTCCCTTCCTATCCCACCCTCCCTCCCTCATCTCCTTCCTGCCCTCTTCCAAGTCCACTGATAGGGGAGGTCCTCCTCCCATTCCATTTGACTGTAGCCTATCAGGTATTTTCAGGTCTGACTTCAGTGTCTTATCTGTGGCCTAGCAAGGCTGCTCCTCCCTCAGGGGGTATGGGGAGATCAATGAACCAGTCACTTAGTTCATGTCATAAATAATCCTTATCCCTCATGCTAGGGAAGTCATTTGGATACTGAGCTACCATGGGCTACATCCGAGAAGGAGTTTTTGCTTATATCCATCCATGGTCCTTTGTTGGAGAAAGAGTCTCATAAAAGATCCCTGTGCCCTGATATATTTGGTCTTTCTGGAGCTCCTGTCCCCTCTAGGTCATACTAACTCCCCCTTCTTTCATATGATTTTCTTCATTCTGCCCAAGGTTTGGTTATTAGTCTCATCATCTGCTTTGATACACTGCTAGGTAGAGTCTTACAGAGGCCCTAGTCAGTAGGCACCTGTCCTCTTACTTGTTTTTGCCTACTTGCAATTTCAATCCCCTTTGTCTTTCTAGGTAAAGACTGATTATCTTACCCCAGGTCCTCCTTCTTGTTTATCTTTTTTAGTATGTTTATCCTTATAGGTCTAGTACCAACTTGTGAGTATATACATGTGTGTCTTTCTGCTCATGGGACACCTCAGTCAGGAAGATCTTTTCTAGATCCCACCATTTACCTGAAAATTTCATGATTTCCTTGTTTTTAATTGCTGAGTAGTATTCCATTGTGAAAAAGTACCACATTTTCTGTATTCATTTCTCCTTTGAGGGCCATCTGGGTTAATTCTAGGTTCTGGCTATTACAAATAAAGCTGCTACAAACATGGTTTAGCAAATTTCCTTGTTGTGTACTTGAGCCTCTTTTGGATATTTGCCTACGAGTGGTATAGCTGGATCTTGAGGAAGCAGTATTGCTGATTGTCTGAGAAAGCACCAGATTTATTTCCAAAGTAGTTGTACATTTTCACATTTCTACCAGAAGTGCAGGAGGGTTCCCCTTTCTCCACAACCTTTCCAGCATGTTTTGTCATTTAAGTTTTAGATTTTAGCCATTTTGATGGGTGTAATGTGAAATCTCAGGGTCCTTTTGATTTGTATCTCTCTGATGGCTAAGGATGTTAAGCATCTCTTCAGGTGTTTCTCTGCCATTCTATATTCTACAGGGAATTCTCTGTTTAACTCCATACCCCATTTTTTAATTGGATTGCTTGAATTATTCCCTTTTAACTTCTTTGGTTCTTTATATATTCTGTATATCAGCCCTCTGTCAGATGCAGGGTTGGTGAAGATCCATTCCCAGTCTGTAGGCTATTGTTTTGTTCTGAGAACAGTGTCCTTTGCTTTACAGAAGCTTTTCAGTTTCAGATATTAAATAGATGAGTTTTTAAAAAGTAGGTGAGAGCAACCTATTGTCTTGGCAACAGTCATTGGTCTCTCCACAAACTGAGAACAAGGGCTTATTGCTAGAGACAACACTCACCCAACTCATTGAATGTGGAGAAGGAAAGCTTGTGCCCTCACAGAACCTCACCCCTATGACCTAATGACTTTGGTTGGGGGAGATCCTTTGCCGGCTATCAAAGAGAATGTAAACACCCACACGACCATAAAACATTTGATCTGTACTGCTATTCTTCCTTAAAATATGCTTTGGCAATGATGCCACAAAGTGTGGTGGAGTTTTAAAAAAAATGTATTTTGACTTAGGCCCCCTGAACAAGAAGGACCCCAAACGTGACACTGCTTGGTGTTCAAGAACCAGAGATTACATAGCCTAGAGACACAAGATAAAACCAAGTGTAGCTGATACTACTAGTCTTAAAAAATAAATATTAATGAAATGACTGCTAATGATATTCTGTTATACTAATAGATCCTTGCCTTATTAAGCCATCATCAGAGAAGCTTTCTCCTGCAGCAGATGGGAACAAATACAGACATCCATAACCAGACATTATACAGAAAGTGTGTCCTTAGAACAGGCACATCTAAATCGGTTGTCTCCATCAAATCTGTTTACTCAGAGGTCAGGAAGCCCTGAACAACAGAAGGTAAAAATACTGTAGAGTCAGAAAGCCTGGAGTTCAACAAGAGAACAAGGCCCTCTACACCAGCTGAAACAAATTAACATGAACACACAGAGACTGAAGAAGTAGGCACAGGGCCTGGACTGCTCTGCACCAGGTCCTCCATGTGCACATTATAGCTTTTAGCTTTGCATTCTGATGGAACTACTGTTCCTCATTGTGTGACTTAGTGGTCTCTAATTCTTGTGTATTCTCTTGGGCTCTTTTCCTTCTGTTAGTTTGTCTCTTCCAAATTTGATATGATTTTTTTATTCTATTATATTTTATTTTGTTGTTTTATTTTGTGCTTAACTCTTAGAAGCCTGTTCTTTTCTTTTATGGTACAAAGAGCCATGAGAGGGAAGAGAGAGAGAGAGAGAGAGAGAGAGAGAGAGAGAGAGAAACAAAGAGAGACAGTGGGAAAGCATAGGAGAAGAGACAAATGGGGGTGAGTAAGGCACCCCAGAGAGAAAGTCACAGAGTACCTGTTATTTTCGAAAAAGAGACAGAAAGGGAACGGATCCAGATGGCATGAGAGTCCAGGATGAACTGGGAGGAACAATGCACTGGAAAAGTGTAATGAAGACAAATGGTAGAAGGGAAAAAACTGCTTTCAATATCAGGAAAAAAAAAAAGAAGGAAAATGAGAAAACACAAAATATGGAAGCAGGTGAATCTGGGAAGACTTGTGCTGTGGGACCAACATAATGAAATACATTGTATGACATTCTAAAAAAATAGTAATAAAACAAAAATACATATGAAAGAGATTTTTTAGCCAGGCATGGTGGTGCATACCTGTAATCCAAGTACTTGAGGAGGCCTACACAGGTATATTTCTGTGAGTTCAAGGTCAGCTTAGTCTATAAAGATAGTCCAAGAGAGCCAATATTACACAGAGAAACCCTGTCTTGATAAACCAAAACCCACACACTCACACACACACACTTATAAATTATATATTTATAACTTGCATATATATATTAAACATGTATTAAACTTAACTCCAAAACTATGATCTATCTCTCCTACATGTGTCAATGGTTATTAGGTGAGTTATTTTTTTTCCATTTTTTAAATAATTTTTTTTCTTTTTTTTATTTTTTTATTATTTTTTTCTTTTTAGTTACATTTTGTTAACTCTGTGTCCCAGCTGTATCCCGCTCCCTCATTCCCTCCCCAACCCCACCCTCCATCCCTGGTCTCCTCCCTGCCCCTTTCCAAGTCCACTGATAGGGGAGGACCTCCTCCCCTTTCATCTGACCCTGTTTTATCAGGTATCTTCAGGGCTGGCTGCAAAGTCCTCCTCTGTGGCCTAACAGACTGCTCTTCCCCTGGGGTGGGGGGTCAAACAGCCTGCCCTTGAGATCCTGTTAGAAATAGTCCGTGTTCCCCTTACTTTGGAAAACTACTTGGTTACTGAGCTACCACGGGCCACATCCGAGCAGAAGTTCTAGGTTATATCCATAGATGGTCCTTGGTTGAGTGTCAGTCTCAGAAAAGACCCTGTGCCCAGATATGTTTGGTCCTTGTAGAGCTCCTATCCTTTCCATATCATACTAACTTCCCTTCTTTCATATGATTCCCTGCACTCTGCCGAGGGTTTGGTTATGAGTCTTAGTGTCTGCTTTGAAACACTGCTAGGTAGAGTCTTTCAGATGCCTTTTGTGGTAGACTCCTGTCATAAGTTTAATACATATCCCATTTGTCTTTCTAAATGAGGATTAGTCACCTTCGCCTGTGTCCACTTTCTTGATTATCTTCTTTAGGTGTGTAGATTTCATTATGTTTATCATATCTTGTAGGTCTATATAAGCGAGTATATACCAAGTTTGTCTTTCTCCTTCTGGGATACTTCACTCAGAATGATCTTTTCTAGATCCCACCACTTGCCTGCAAATTTCATGATTTCCTCCTTTTTGATTGCTGAGTAGTATTCCATTGTGTAAAAATACCACAATTTCTGTATCCATTCCTCCGTTGATGGACATCTGGGTTGTTTCCAAGTTCTGGCTATTACAAATAAAGCTGCTATGAACATGGTTGAACAAATGTCCTTGTTGTATACTTGAGCAAATTTTGGGTATATACCTAGGAGTGGTATAGCTGGGTCTTGAGGTAGCACTACTCCTAGTTGTCTGAGAAAGGGCCAGATTGACTTCCAAAGTGGTTGAACCAGTTTACATTCCCACCAGCAATGGAGGAGGGTTCCCTTTTCTCCACAACCTCTCCAGCATGTGCTATCACTTGAGTTTTTCATCTTGGCCATTCTGATGGGTGTAAGGTGAAATCTCAGGGTCGTTTTGATTTGCATTTCCCTAATGGCTAATGAGGTTGAGCATTTCTTTAAGTGTTTCTCTGCCATTCGATGTTCCTCTCTCGAGAATTCTCTGTTTTGTTCTGTTCCCCATTTTTTAAGTGGATTATTTGGTTTGTTGCTTTTCTGCTTCTTTAGTTCTTTATATATACTGGATATTAGCCCTCTGTCAGATAAAGGGTTGGTGAAGATTCTTTCCCAATCTGTAGGCTGTCTATTTGTTTTGATGACAGTGTCTTTTGCTTTACAGAAGCTTTTCAGTTTCATGAGGTCCCATTTATTGATTGTTGCTCTTAGAGCCTGTGCTGTTGGTGTTCTGTTCAGGAAGTTGTCTCCTGTGCCAATGAGTTCTAGGCTGTTTCCCACTTTTTTTTCCAACTGATTTAGAGTATCTGGTTTTATGTTGAGGTCCTTGATCCACTTGGACTTTAGTTTTGTGCAGGGTGATAAATATGGATCTATTTTCATTTTTCTGCATGTAGACATCCAGTTGGTCCAGCACCATTTGTTGAAGATGCTGTCTTTTTTCCATTGAATGGATTTGGCTTCTTTGTCAAATATTGAGTATTCATAGGTGTGTGGGTTTATTTCTGGGTCTTCTATGCGATTCCATTGATCCTCCTTTCTGTTTCTATGCCAATACCATGCAGTTTTTATTACTGTTGCCCTGTAGTACAGCTTGAGATTGGGGATGGAAATACCTCCAGATGATCTGTTGTTGTACAGGATTGTTTTGGAGATTCTGGGTGTTTTGTTTCTCCATATGAAGCTGAGAATCTTTTTTTCAAGGTCTGTAAAGAATTGAGTTGGTATTTTGATGGGAATTGCATTGAATCTGTAGATTGCTTTTGGCAGGATGGCCATTTTCACAATGTTAATCCTACCAATCCATGAGCACGGGAGATCTTTCCATCTTCTGAGATCTTCTTCAATTTCTTTCTTCAAAGACTTGAAGTTTTTCTCAAACAGCTCTTTCACTTGCTTGGTTAGAGTCACACCAAGGTAATTAATTCATTTTATATCTCAGTCATAGGTCGCTTCTTCCTTTCCTCCCAGTCCCTCCCTACCTCCCACATACCCTCTCCCTCATTTTTCAGAATCTAGGAGCCCCCTACCCAGACACCTCAGCTCATTTATTCACATGAGGACTGATTAGTATTTGATGGGCATCTTAGGCTTCATGTGGGACTTCTAGTTAGTAGTGTGGGAGATATCTCTGACATGGACTATGTTGCCTGCTTTTTGATCACTTCCCCCTGATTGGACTGACCTGCAATGGCAATGATCTCACAGATAGAGCAGAGACCTAAGAAATATCCAAACAATGAAAGACCCAACCCAAGACCCACCCCATGGAAGAAAGTCAACCTCTATCATTATTAATGATATTCTGCTATGCTTGCAGACAAGAGCCTACCAGAGTCGCATTAGCGACTCCACCCAGCACCAATTAGAAACAGATACTCACAGCCAAACACACCAGGCAAGGCATAGGGAGTCTATTGGACAAGACTGGGGAAGGTTAAATGGACCCAGAGGTGACAAAAAGATCACCCAGAGGTGACAAAAATATCATCAGAATCAATCAGCCAGGGCCCAGAGGGCCCTAGGGAGTCTAAAGCACAAAACAAGTTAAAATGTTTTTAATCACTTGTAACTTGCTTATCATTTATCTAAACCCTATATGAGCAATGTTTTTTAGCAAATTGAACTGACAAGTTAATATATATCTATATATATGAAACATATATACATATCAGATACTATCTAAGGATGATTTTATTATAAATATTAGGAATGTACTATAATTATTATTTTTTTTACTAGGAGGTTACTTGAATAATTCTATGCTTCTAAATGTAAATATCTCTGTGTAAGAGTGGCATGGTACCTGCCTGCTAAATAAAATGTAATTATTAAAATAAAATAAAATAAAATAAAATAAAATAAAATAAAATAAAATAATAGTTCTGTGAATAGACATCTGCTGCCAAGCCTGATGACAAGGCTTGGACACTAGGGACACAAGGACTGAGCAGGAAGAAAGCTCTGAATGCTCCCCTCTGATGCCCAATGCATGCCATGGCACCTCACTCCCACCAGGCCTACACCAGGACAGTTACACACACACACACACACACACACACACACACACACACACACACACCTGCACACAAAACAAACACATACTTCTAGAAGCATGTAATGCACTTATCTTTGTTGATTTATTGTATGACTCTTATTTTAATTTCTACCTTCAACATTTGCAAAAAAGGAGAAAAATGGTGCATGCAGTCAGTCATTATTGTTCTTCTAGTACAGACTTGAATTGAATTCTTACAGAACACTTCATGGGTTAAATTACTCTATTTTACATTATAGGCTTATGTCTAGATGAGATAAGAATAAAAACCATATTCATGAAAATACTTCACTCAAATATTTTAAGGCAATTTTAAGATAACTATCCTGTTTTTCCCACTCTTCTTTAGGTACTGAAATGAACAATATATCTAAAATCTGGTCATTTTTCTAGTCACTTAGTTACTATTCATTTTTAAGAAATATCAAATATTGTGCAAACAAAACTGGAGATCACAAATAGTTTTACTCTTTATTCTCAAATAAAAGTGGTCAATTTTTACCTGGATGAGATATGTATTATTTGACATAGTTGAGAAATACTTCCTGAAGTTCTTTGATCACTAAAATTTATATTACAAGACACTAGAATGTAAGCTGTAAGTTGAACCTGTCATGTAATTGTGCCTACACAGTGGCCTAATTCAAATCTTAGTAAGTGAGTTATTGACTACAAATATAATTTTGCTTATTTTGTAATCTTAACACTAAACATAACCTATTTGTGTCAATAAAATTTGTAACTAAAATACAGTTCCCTTAGTAAAGGCTGACCCATTTGTGTGGGTAATTACATTCTTACTCATACACACATTAATGCCTCATAATAAAACTAATAGAATTTTCACAGGCTTGGTTTCTTATGTGAGGAAACACAATGTGAATGTTTGCATACAATGGATTTCACATATTCTTGAACAATAACTGCTTCAGAGGAGAAGTAGAAGGTAAGAGCCAGAAGAGGGGCTAGAGCCTTCTACAACTCTGTCTCTGTGCATAGTACTGCTATTGTACACCTGAAACCACCACAGCAATTAATATTGCTAGGTACCAACACAGGACTGGGCCTATCAGCATTACATTCTGTAAGAGTCATAAGGCCCAATAACTCCCTGAGGATTTACACACTTTTGATTGGTGGAGAGAAAGAGACATTTTTCAGTGGCATGATGTTATGCTCCTGTAAATAGGAGGAGGCTAGTTGGAAAGCAGTGGATCTCTGGCAGTAGGGAGGAATAAAGGATAATGTGGGACAAGTGGAAAATAAAATCTATTACATTCACTTACAAAAATGTCATAATGAAACACATTATTATGTATTTTTATATAATTGTTATAATATAATAAAATATGTAAAAGTATTTTCACCAATCCTAATCCAGAGCACATAAAGAACTCAAGAAATTAAACACCAACATACCAAACAATCTAATTAAAAAATGGGGTACAGGCTAAACAGAAAATTCTCAACAAAAGGATATTGAATGGCAGAGAAACACTTAAAGAAATGCTCAACATCCTTAGTGAACAAGGAAATGCAAATCAAAATGATTCTGAGGTATCATCACACACCTATCAGAATAGCTAAGACTAAAAACTCATGTGACAACACATGCTAGAGAGGATGTGCAGAAAGGGGAAACCTCTTGCATTACTGGTGAGAGTGCAAACTTGTACAACCACTTAGGAAATCAATCTGGTACTTTCTTATAAAGTTGGAAATAGCACTACCTCAAGATTCAGCTATACCACTCCTGGCCATACACCTGAAAGATGTTCCACCATTCAACAAGGACATTTGCTCAGCTATGTTCATAGTAGCTTTATTTGTAATAGCTAAAATGTGGAAACAGCATAGATGTTCCTCACTGGAAGAATGAGGCACATTCACACAATGGAATACTACTAAGATTAAAAAAAAGGAAATCATGAAATTTGCAAGCAAATGGATGGAACTAGAAAAGATCCTACTGAGTGAGGTAACCTACTGTAAGCAGATATTAGCCATATAATAATGGATAAATATACTAAAACCCCCCCTCCCAGACCTAAAGAAGCTAAACAGCAAGGAGGACTCTGGGGAGGATGCTTAAATTTCATTCAGAATGGCAATCAGGAGAGACACCAGAAGTGGTGAAAGACAGGGAACAGGATGAGAGCCTACCACAGAGGTACTCTGAAAGGCTCCATGCAGCAATGTATTGAAACAGATCCTGAGTCTCATAGCCAAACCTTGGGCAGAGTGCAGAGTCTTGTGGAAGAAGGGGGAAATAAGAGAGATCTGGAAGTGACAGGAACTCCACAAGGAGACCAACAAACCCAAAAACTCTGGGCCAATGAAGGCCTGCAGGCACTGATGCACCAACCAAAGTCTATGCATGGAGAGGACCTAGACGCCCTGCTAACATGTATCCCATAGACACCTCAGTCTCCATGTGGATTCCTGAGTAAATGGAGCAGGGTCTGTCTTTGACATGAACTCATTTGCCTTCTCTCTGATCACTTCCGACTGGTGGGATGACCATGCCATCCCAAAGAGGAAGAGGATCTAGGCAGTCCTAATAAGACTTGATAAGCTAGGGCCAAATGGCATGGGAGGAGATCTCCCAGTTCAGTGGTTTAGTGTATGGGGATAGGGGTAAGAGGGCTAGAAAGTGGGATTAGGTGGAGTTGAGGGTGGGGACTACAATCTGGATATAAAATGAATAAATGGTAAAAACAAAACAACCAAACAAAAAAGCAGACGAACCAAAACTCAGACTTGGGGCAGCAGGATGGCTCAGTGTATGAAGTACCTAGTGTCTTGCCTGATTATCTGGACAATTCCTGAGGTCCAATATATATATTTGTGTGTGTATCTCATCAATAATATGTGAGCACACTTTTCATCAAATTTTTGATAATTCACATATTATATATAGTTCGTATGTTTAAGCAGAGAGTTGAACAAGAAAAAAATACATTTCTTTTATTTTCTTTGTTTAGTTCAAACCTTTAATATTATTGTTACAATATTTACAGAAAAATATGGCATCTAGTCATCTTTCCAGGCAGAGTTTAGTGACTTAAGAAGGCAGAGAACATACCTTGTCTTAAGTTATACTGTCCATGTGGAATGTGGGATCAGGGGAATGTAAAGCAAGAGGGACTGTTTGGGTGCCAGCTTTGATAGAAGATGAGTGAGTTAGACTTGAACTCTGATTTTTCAGCAGCAAATCACACTTCACGCTTGCATTCTTACACAGTTCTCTGCACTCCCTGAGATGACAGTTGCCTTTCACATAAGTGGCACTTGACCTGAGGTGGTCCTGCATGTGAGAAAGGCAGATTTCCATAATGCTTAACTGAATTTTTCCTTCTGGAAGCAATGAGTGCAGATAAAAAATCACTGCATGTTGAGAAAATTGCTAGTTCAGAAATACAAATAACAAATATATTTTGGCTTATTTATTAATAATCCTTGACACTTCATAATATGATGTTGGAATACAGAATGACATACAAAAACAAGAATTAAAGTGCAAACTATTCAATCCACATTTTAATCTTAATCAGTTTCTTGTCAAGTGTCCCTTTTCCTTTTGAAAATAATATTTAGATAAACAGCTCTCATCTCTGAATTGTTCCTTGTCTTTCTTTGAGCAACCATAGCAGGTCCCGGAAAAAAAAAAAAAAGAATAAATATTACCTGGTTCCTAAGCATTCACAGATTAGAATCATTGTGAAGAATAAAACAAGGACAGTTATAATTCAGAGGCCCAAATATAGACATCCGTGGAGGAAAAACCTTTAGAAAGAAGCTTGAAAAGATCAGTAGGTAAGAATTTCAGGAAGACTAAATTTACTATGTATCGGACTTTTTTTAAATGATGTAAGAGAACAGAACACAGACAAAGTAAAGTTATAAAGCTAAAACTATTAAAAAATCTGCAATTACCAGCACAGTCTGCAAATGTTTTCACTAAGATGACAGTGGCTTTTGATTTAGAATGTGGCCTTGATTTTAGAGGCAATTTTAGCATTGAATAAGGTGAAATAATTGGACAACTATGGTTAGGCAATAAATAGAAGGATGAAATGAAAAGCAGAGACAAACAAAACCCTAAAACTGATTTTGTAATGGAAGTAGGAATGATTGGTGAGTGATATACCTAAGAAGCTCATCACTGTTGCAGACAGAGTTCTGCTTCCTGAAAGAAACATGTGCTGTTTTTTTAGGGTCTCCATTAACAAGCACCATCTTTCAGTCTCTCCTATGAAGAGAGTGAAAGTCCAGATCAACTTGATGGCAGAACTGTTTCAGAGCTTCTGCCCTGGCTTGAAGATGTCTGCTGGTTTTCCCTTTTCACACTGTCTGAGTAAGAGACTTGATAGGCTAGGGTCAGAGGGAAGGGGAGAAGGACCTCCCTTATAGGTGGACTTGGGGAGGGGTATGGAAGGAGATGAAGAAAGGAGGTGGAGTTGGGAGGGGATGAGGAAGGAGGATACAGTTAGGATTAAAAAAATGAATAAACTGTAATTAATCAAAACTAAATAATTTTTATAAAATGAGTTTCTTTAGTGTCCCAGTAATTTTCTAAAATTCCTGTAGCATAACAGCCATATTGCATCATAGAACAAACCAACATATTCATATTACTTATTCAATTCTTTAAAGGGCACTTCTCTATGCACAGTAATAGTATGAGGCATTGGAATTAGAAATTTTATGGTAGATATAATTCAGTCTTCAATATTAAAACTGCAACAAACTGACATTTATGTAAGAACAGAAATAGTCATCTTAAAGCACATATTTTGTTTCACAAAGCACTTGGAATAGTGATTTCTTGTGTGTTTTCATGACTAATGTGCACATAGTTATAGAGATCAAGAATGCAGTTTTTGGTAATAAACCGGCACATTCATCAGCATCTATGCCATGATACTATTGAAGTGAACCCCACATAAGAACAGAACCCTGTTAAATAGACTAATGGAGCATGTGATAGAAACTTTCAGATCTGAGAATGAATGTATAACCAAAGGAACATCAAGGTCACAAAAGAAGAATAAATTTTATTATCAATTGACAGTTAAAGAGCTCTCATTTTCTGAGATATCTAATTTATTTTAAAGAGCAATACTGAACATACTGGTGTATTACTCTCATGAAGAGGTGATGTTTGATTCAGTAGAGTAGAGCAGTAGATGAATAATTCTATTACCTTAAATAAGAATATGGATACATTGTGTACAGGGATGAGGAATGAAAGGAGCATGTGCAGGGCTCCTGTGTGAGTGAGAAGTACACAGAAGAGAATTCAGAAAAGTTTACTTTATGACATACACTTCTGTCACCATTCCTGAGTTCCTGACATGCAAAATTAACTACATAAGCAATTCTATGGTCAGAGGGCCCAGTTTAGTGTAGTGAAATAAAAATATATTTTTTACATGTTACCAGAAAAGCACACCGAAATGCTTAGATGAGATAAGAAAAGTTTTTTTTCTAGGTTACTCTTGAATGATTAAATATTTTTCCAGGCTCAAGAGAATGGAAATTGAAACAAATGTCACAAGACATGGGGTAAGCATGATCTTGCTGTGTCATACATGCATATAAATGCTTGAAAAATAAGACAATGAGTATTTCTGAAGTCTTAAGTGCAAATGTCCTTAGCTGCTGAGCCATCTCTCTATTCCCCAGGCTAATGTGTTAATCCAGTGTTACAATACAAATCAAAAAGCACAGCATCATTGCACTCTGGCAGAAGGAAAAAAAGAAAGCTGGAAAATGATCCTTCAAATAGGCAAAATGAACTTGAGGACAAGGTTAAGTAATGAACTTGGAGACTGGTTCAGATTGAGTAATCACTTATTGACTCTGTATATGTCCCTTAAATATTTTATCCTTACTTTATCCATTCTCCCTAAGGTTATTCTTTTTTTTTTTTTTTCCTCAAGGTGATGTTAAGAGAGTAAGGCATTCTTCATTGAAAGTGTGAGAAAAATAACATCTGGGATGATCAAGAGATACTAGCAAAAACCATGAAAGGAACAATCATTCCCCCACTGTTTCCTGTGGGGGGGGGTAATAATGTTTATTCACTTATCTGAAACAGCAATATAGGCATGAAACATTTGAAAGAATAATGAAGGGACAGCAGCATCAGGACCTTGACTACAAGCCACAGCTATACAATAACAGAGCAGGTAAATGTCCTTTTCAGGTTAAATAAACCACTAATTTTTCTAGTGAAATATCTTTAAAATTGCAGCATATTTATGGACATGCATTGGCAATTGCAGTCACCAATAAAAAAAGCTTTTCAGTTACAGCAGACACATATCAAAATGTGTTCTAAAAGTCTGAGAAGCAAGGCCACAGCATGTAGGAATGTGTAAAAAGGTTTGTGATGGATGAATAAAAGCAGGAGCATTTATTTATGGCAAAGCAAAGGAGGCCCAAAGTTGGAGAAATAAATGAAAGAGAATAAATTGTCTTATGAGCATAAAAGCATTCTTTCTTAATGCTCTGCACTTTATTTTCAGAAATGAAACCAGTGAGGAAGCTTTCTCTGGATGAACACTTGTGACTAAGCAAAGTATATTCAAAAGTTGCCTTGATAAATTCATCAAAACAAAGTAAACATAGCAACAGAGGTTAAAAAAAAAAAAAAAAGAAAAAACCCGTTCTTCCCTTAAAAGGATAACATATTTGGGAAAACAGGCAAGTAAACCTGCTTCAGTATGACAAGTTTCTGTGAAATCAGAGGCTCAGCAGATGTATCAAAATGGACAACTGCAGACACAACAGGGCCACTATACTGTAGACCCCTCAGCAGCTAAAATATCTGCAGAAGACCTAAACCAAATCAAACCACTCAATACACTATTATAAAAAGGAGAAAGGTCAGTAAACCATAACCCCACTTGAGGAAAAAGTTGATGTCTTCCTGGGAGAAGAGAGCCACTCTCCTTTAAAGGTGTAACTCTTGGTAGATTGATCATGTTCTCCCAGTGGATGATCCCAAACAGGAATGTGTGGCTATCACCAATTGTCCACAGTAGATTGTTAAAAACTGAGTATATGGATTTAGGAGGTTTCAGAGAATTGAGACAGGAGGATTTCAGTGGGAGTGAATATGATCAAAAAACATGGCATGCACATATGAAGTTTTCAAGTAATTTATAAAGTATTAAAATGAAATAGATAACAGTCATGTGAGGTTCTTTTC
>NW_026596240.1:3745075-3787605 GCF_907164565.1 Psammomys obesus | reverse complement strand
CCTCCCCTATCAGTGGACTTGGAAAGGGGCAGGGAGGAGACCAGGGAGGGAGTGTGGGGTTGGGGAGGGAATGAGGGAGCGGGATACAGCTGGGACACAGAGTTAACAAAATGTAACTAAAAAGAAAAATAAAATTAAAAAAAAAAGAAAAGAAAAAGAGCCTTATTGGAAAGAGAACCCTTATTATTGAGGATATATAAAAATGTATAGAAAACCATTTAAAAAGTCATCATGATGATCTTTGTGACGGTTAATCTTGCTTGTGAATGACTGTGTCATCAGCTAAAACAAAAGCTGCTCAACACTCCTTTGTGGGTTGTTCTTAACCAGATTACGTGAGTCAAGAATAAATCTTGGCCACACCTTCAGCCTGCAACCTACATAAAAGAACATGAAAGAAGAGAACTTTGTTTTCTGCCTATTGGCCATCATTCTTGCTAGCAATTTTGTCTGTCCTGTTCTCGCAGCCATTATTCAATCCAGCTTCTTCAGGATTATAGTGTATACAAAAGACTGGGATCTGTCCAGGGATTCTCCTAGATTCCTGCACCAGTTTGGGACCACAGGCATACAATCTGATGAGCATTGTGTCATGAGACAGCCATTGTTCAACTACTTTAACCAAATCATATAAGCAAGTCTAACGGATTTCCTTATAATGTATGTGTGCATTCGTTTTATTAGTGTTTTTTTTTTATTTTAGTGCTTTTTATTTAAAGAAAATAACTAATACAGTTTTCATTATTCCCAATGAAGGATTATTTAACAGGTTATAGACAACTCAGAAGAAAACAAGATAACAATTTCTATGCTTTCTTTTGGAATTTTTAATACCACATGAATGAAAGTAGGTATTAAATGCTCAAAGGCTAGCAAACTACCAAATTCAAATTCAATCAGCCTTTATTGTTCAACAGAGTGAGGAATCAATAACTAGTCAAGTCAGAGACAGCAGACTTCCAGCTATGCAAGAAGTGGACTGAACATACACTAAAAGAAGCAGAAATAATATGTCCTCTGCTGTCCACTGTCTTTTCTGGCTGTACATCAGCAAAACAAAAATTGTTGCTTCGGGAAAATTATACAGGAGGTGGCTGTGAAGAAAACAATCACATAGATAGGCTAAAAATTGCAAAGGGGTTAAAAATCACAATTCTAAAGACAAATTCTACTGAAGATGTAAATGATGGTAGATGAAATTTCAATAAGTGAATTCAACTAAAATTTCTTTGTATTGCACTTAGTTCAATGAAATCTGCTGAGAGCAAAATAAAGTTGATTTGCATGCGAAAGATGAAAATATATTAAAGGATGGGATATTTGTGCCATAACATCAAATTGTTATGTATCTAACAAAGGTTCATTTGACCTTCCTTTTCTGTTAAACAATAACTTATGTTTAAATAAAGAAAATGTATGTGTCTTCCAATAGACTGGAGTCTTTTCTAGCTTGTAAGTTCAAGAACATCCAATTTTCTTTTTTTGGCATTGATGGTAACAGTTATTGTAAGAACTTCCAGTGCTCAATGAGCTATCTGTGTTTCTCTAGGGAAGCAAAGTATATGGGTCTGGTGTGCTGGCTAACAAGAGGAAAATAAGAAACCAAAGGCAGACAAGTTTCCTATTAAAACTGAGTGTTTCTGTGTACACCACACTCATAGCTGTCAGTAGTGAATACAAAAAAAATGTCGTTGAGACAGCTAAACTAATTTCTAAAAACCCAGATAAGTAGAGACAAAGAGGTACAATGTTTGAAAATACAACTTAAATACTATATAATGCAAGAAAGCATGTGGAAGTGAGTTGGGGAAATAATCAAGAAAGATATCAAATAGAATATCAAAATAGAAGTGATGACTGAAACATGAATGGATTCAGTGTGGAGGGATTGTACCTAACCCCTTAAATAGCCTTTCTTGATGTAGTTATTTGACCAAACACTAGTCACTCTAGTACAATTGCTATGATACATTTTATTAACTTATATTTCATTTTCCTTTGGATCATGACCATATATTTATTAAAATAAAGCAATAATATAAAAATATAGCATGGAATTCTTTCTGAGAGTGACCCAGTGTGCAGAAGAAGCAATGATACCAGCTTCTTAAATCTGAGTCTCTAGCCCAAACTGTAAAATTTACCAAAATTTGAAATCTTTAGAATTTCAGTTTACCTTTAATTATAATAGGAGAAAAGATAGCTATTTAGAATTACAAGTAAGGTGAGATGAAGTGCTGTATGAGAAAATGTTCCTAAAGTGTCTAAGGACTTTATACAATTTATCACAGGAACTGAACTTTCTAGAAACTAAAGAAATTGGCTTGATGATTGTATGTATGAAAGGCTCTGCAGATGACTAGAATGTGGCGCCCAGCATCTTCTTCAGGTAACTCACAGTCACCGTAACTGCAGCTCCACTGGATCTAGTGATCACTTCTGGCGTCCATAGGCATGTGCATTCACTTTCACATACCCACCACCGGACATATCATTAAAGCTTACATGTAGTTTAAATGACAGAGGACAATTACAGAAACAATGGAAATATATCTCAATCCAGACTTTCTATCTGCGTAATTTGCTGTTACCATAGTACTATTATGTAACTCAAGTGGACTGGTAATGAGGATTGACGGCACATAGACACTCATAGCTGCAAACCATGCATGCCCAATATTCTCGTTCTCCACAAAACCCTTTAGGCATTCTCTATAAATAGAGGTCAGGATTTTAGTGACTAGGTTCTGCTGTGTGTGATATTCACACAATACTTGAATTTTCTAATGACTGGAAACATTCAGAGATATTTTAAATTTTATTTTATTTTTTATTATTTGTTACATTTTATTAACTCTGTATCCCAGCTGTATCCCGCTCCCTTATTCCCTCCCAATCCCACCCTCCCTCCCTCATCTCCTCCCTGCCCCTTTCCTAGTCCACTGATTGGGGAGGACCTCCTCCCCTTCCATCTGATCCTGTTTGATCAGGTATCTTCAGGACTGGCTGCAAAGTCCTCCTCTGTGGCCTAGCAGGACTGTTCCTCCCTTGGGAGGTAGGGAGGTCAAAGAGCCTGCCATTGAGTTCCTGACAGAAATAGTCTCAGTTCCCCTTACAATGGGAAACCAATTAGTTACTGAGCTACCACGGGCTTCATCCGAGCAAAGGTTCTAGGTTATGTCCATACATGGTCTTTGGTGGAGTGTCAGTCTCAGAAAAGATCCCTGTGCCCAACTATATTTGGTCCTTTTGGGGCTCCTATCCTTTCCATGTCATACTAACTCCCTTTCTGCCGGAGGTTTGGTTATGAGTCTTAGTATCTGTTTTGAAACACTTATAGGTAGAGCCTTTCAGATTCCTTCTGCAGTAGACTCCTGTCATATGTCCAATGCACATCCAAATTATTTTTTCTAAGTGAGGATTGATCATCTTACCCCGTGTCCTCTTCCTTGTTTCTCTTCTTTAGGTGTATAGATTTAATTTTGTTTATCATAACTTGTAGGTCTATATAAGCGAGTGT
This sequence comes from Psammomys obesus, assembly GCF_907164565.1. NCBI lineage: Eukaryota > Metazoa > Chordata > Mammalia > Rodentia > Muridae > Psammomys > Psammomys obesus. The sequence continues at coordinate 3,784,085 of NW_026596240.1, read as the reverse complement.
ATACCATGTTTGTCTTTTCCTTCTGGGATACTTCACTCAGAATGATCTTTTCTATATCTCAATATTTGCCTGCAAATTTCATGATTTCCTTATTTTTGATTGGTGAGTAGTATTCCATTGTGCAAAAATACCACAATTTCTGTATCCATTCCTCCACTGATGGACATCTGGGTTGTTTCCAGGTTCTGGCTATTACGAATAAAGGTGCTACAAACATGGTTGAGCAAATGTCCTTGTTGTGTACTTGAGCAAATTTTGGGTATATGCCTAGGAGTGGTATAGCTGGGTCTTGAGGAAGCGCTATTCCTAATTGTCTTAGAAAGCGCCAGATTGACTTCCAAAGTGTTTGTACCAGTTTACATTCCCACCAGCAGTGAAGGAGGATTCCCCTTTCTCCACAACCTCTCCAGCAGGTGTTGTCCCTTGAGTTTTTCATCTTGGCCATTCTGATGGGTGTAAGGTGAAATCTCAGGGTCATTTTGATTTGCATTTCCCTAATGGCTAATGAGGCTGAGTATTTCTTTAAGTGTTTTCCTGCCATTCGATATTCCTCTATCGAGAATTCTCTGTTTAGCTCTGTTCCCCAATTTTTAATTGGATTACTTGTTTTGTTGCTTTTCAGCTTCTTTAGTTCTTTATATATACTGATAGTAGCCCTCTGTCAGATAAAGGGTTGGTGAAGATTCTTTCCCAATCTGTACACATTCGTTTTGTTTTGATGACAGTGTCCTTTGCTTTACAGAAGCTTTTCAGTTTCAAACTTTCAGAAATTTATTTCAGGCTGGGCTATGTGACAGAATTTCCGTTAATATGAGTTAAGAATAAGCATTCTGGGATTGTTCTTGGAACATTTATGCTGTAATCATCAGGGAGCAAAGGAGGAGTTTTACTTTCTATACCTACTATATTATTAGCATATCACCTCTCTGCCTGATTCCTCAGAGCCACTATTTCTTTGAGGTAGTAGTGATGTTTTGTTTTTCATGAAAAGAGTTAAGATGCAAAGCCTATGATGAAAATGGAAAAGGTGCCAGAAAAAAATGAAGATGATTTTCATAAAAGGACAACTTCAGAATTTTAGCTCAATCAAATATTAGTACCTAGATTAAGAAGTTTAAAAGCTATAAAAATATTAGTTCTTTAAAGAAGTATTTACTCTTAATATTTTCTTTAACTTTTTTACTTTTATTAATTACAGTTTATTTTCTTTGTATCCCCCTGTAGCTTCCTCCTTCCTCCCCTCCCAATCCCATCTTACCTCCCTCTTCTTCATCCATGCCCTCCCCCAGTCCATTGATAGGGGAGGTCCTCCTCTCTTTCCTTCTGATATTAGTCTATCAGGTCTCATCAGGAGTGGCTGCATTGTCTTCCTCTGTGGACTGGTAAGGCTGCTCTCCATTCAGGGGGAGGTGATCAAAGACAAGGCCAATCAGTTCATGTCAGAGACAGTTCCTGTTCCCATTACTATATAACCCATTTGGACACTGAGCTGCCATGGGCTACATCTGAGCAGAGGTTCTAGGTTATCTCCATGAATGATCCTTGGTTAGAATATCAGTCTCAGAAAAGACCCCTGCACCCAGATTTTTAGTTCTGTTGTTCTTGTGAGGCTCTTGTCTTCTTCAGGCATTACTATTAATATTTTCATTCTCTCTCTCACTCCCTCTCTCAGTCTCATTGTGTGTGTGTGTGTGTGTGTGTGTGTGTGTGTGTGTGTGTGATATGTTCATGAAGGATGTGGCTGAAGAGGATAGAAGAGGGCATCTCTTCTCCAGGAGCTGCATTCCAGGAATTTGATGTGAGCTATGAGGTATGGCTATCATGATTTTCTGGTTTTGGCATGCCTCCAAATGAAGAAATGTGATTTCCATGATAAAAAAAAATGTATGAAAGAAAGAAAATAGGGTTTTAGATGAGAGAAAACTCAAACAGTTATGCCTAAGTACTGATTCATTTCAAACAATGCCTTTATGGAATATTTATTAATATTTATTATAATTGTGTAAAGTATACGCTTTCAGAAAAAAAAGATTTTATACATTTAGAGACAATTTCTTTATATTGCAGTAAAAGTAAGAAAATTTTGTTTGTTTGTTTTTTTGTGACTTTAGGTTAAAGTAAGAAGAGCAACGGAACATTCTAATGTAACTCTGCTTTCTATAAAAGGAGTCACCCTGAAATCTAAATTCCATTCTTTTCCTAATTCTCAGCCACTCATGAATCATAACAATTTCACATAGCACAGGGTTCCTGAAGGGCTTTTGGGTAGCAAAACATGCAGAAAGTCACTGTGTTTTTTATTAAATAAATCTCTTGAAAGCCTGGTTATCTAAGGAAATGTCCTGCATCTTTAATAAAACGACTCTTTCTTATCTACATGAACACAGAAATTTTACAATAGACACTACCTACTGTCTGGAAAATGTTTTGAATGTTAAAATAAATTCACTTATGACATCACTTGCTTTTTGAATGACTGATTCCATAAATGCCAAATGACTGGAGGTGTATTTTTTCTTTTTAATCTACTAAAAAAGTACAAACACAACTTTGAACTTTGCCAAATAATACCGAAACCTTCAGAAATGATTTTTTATTCAGCTTTGAGTGTATTGGAGTGAGTCTGTGTATGGGGTGTATGGTTTGTACACATAGACACATCAATGTGTACAAGGCCTCTTCTGTCGCTTATTCCCTAGAGACAGGCTCTATCACTGAATCTGAACTCACTACATTTTGGCTAACATGCTGACCAGTAAGCTCAATGATCCTCCTGTCTCCACTTCTCTCAATAGTGTTGGAGTTTCAGATTCATGGCTATGATGAGTTATTTTACACATGTTCTATGGATACCAGCTCAAGTCCTACTGCCTGCACAGCAAGCATTCATCCAAATAAGACAACCATCTCTCCAGTTCCCAGATTGAAGAACCAAATGTTACAGGTTTAGAACTGTGTGTGGGGGAAGCGGGGATCTGGGTTGAGTTGGAAGATCTACAAGGTCCCTCCAACAGTTAGTGGTGGCAGCAGGTTTGTGTCTCTTGGAAAATGGCACTAATCAGTTGAGTCACAGAAGAGTGAAGGTGGGGGGAAGGGTGTATCGTGCTTTTGGGTAGGGCAACAGTTGACAGGGCCTAGTTGTCATGGCTAAAGAGGGGGACCTCCTGGACTTGGCACACTGACCAGTGGGATTGCCTCTTTCAAGGCAGTGGGACCCGTCCCTTTGATTTCCTTCCTAGGTGGAAACCTCCTAATGTACGTGATCACCAGCTGTTTCATTCTTGCTGAGTGTGTAGGACTCTGGACTTCTGCCTGTTTATACAACTCTGAGAGTTTGTGGCATTTGAGAAAGGAGCCCTGGCTTTTTCTCCTGTCCGTAAGCAGGATTGATAATAGTCTCCTCACGTTGCTGTTACGAAAATTAGAGCAACTTAAAACTAGAACAGTTAAAAAGGGAACCAAGTGTCACACACACACACACACACACACACACACACACACACACACACACGATACAGGAGGCATTCTGACTCCATTTCTCATTCAGGCATCAGTGGGTCTCAGTTAGGCTGAAGACCAACTTAGTCTTCAGAGGATGGGGCCCTGGTATCTGCTTTTGCAAAAAGCCTCCACAAGTTGTTCTACTCCGAGTCCAGAGGACTGTTTGGATAGACCAGCATATGACACACACGTAGAACTCATGCTTAGTTTTTTGTACACAAGTATTCAAACCACAGATTATAGAACAGTGTGTGGGACAATGTGTTAGTTTTATACTCAGTAAAATGCACTTACAGCTCTTTTAATACTATTTGTGCATTTAGTAAGTTCCTAGGCAGTAGTATGGGGTAAATGGAGTAGAGAATGTGATACTGACTTCCCTCCATGTCTTTCAACATCATTCAAAACAAAAGTTAAATCCACATGAGTGCATTACAACTTCATTTGTTCATGAAATATAGTCGTGTGTTTCTCCTGCTTTTCAGAAGTATCCTTGGATAAACAAATAAATCAGTAAGGAAGGAAACAGAGAAAAATAGACTTGACAAGAGGAAAGTAAGTTCAGAGTGTTTGAGATTCTCTTCATTCTACCTGTGATAGGACATAGCTATTTTCATTACAATCATAAATCCAGGCTTAGAACCTTTAACTATATACAGGACAAAGATGGGAGCTTCTTACTGCAAAGACTCATTGGGTTGCATTTACCATTAATACAAATCTTAAGAAGTTCTTTCTGCTTCCAAAACTTTCAAATATCGAATAGAACTTATATCAGCACAACTGCATGGAAACAAGGATGAAAAAAATGGACTTTAAAAGTTCTGTCAGTGTTTTTATTATAAACTAGCAATTTCAGAGGTTTATGTCTAAGCTGTAAAAATTATAGTTAGATCGATCATCACCCTAGGGCCCAGTTCAGGCATGAATTTAATTTTCTGGGAATTTTATTAAGCAAACTTAAGTTACAGTGATGCAAGTTGTGTGTTTTCCACTTTGCAGGGTATAGATTAATAGTGGAGGCACCAGGGCATGTCATTTTAAGAGATTACACATCCCTGTCCTGCCACCTATTGCTAAATTTAATTTTAAGATGATAGTACATTTCATCCTGCTAAAACCTGCAAATGAGAGTGCTGAAACCATTGATGATGTTTTTATTCAGATGATTTGAAAATGTTCAAAGATGGTGAATCAATGCCAATGACAAAACATGAGGAAAATACAAATTTTACAGGTTTATTTTTAAAATAAACACACTAGATATGAGCAATAGAAATAACTTATGACATAATCTCATTCAGTTCAGCTAGGAATCTAAAATTCTTTGGTATAGGTGATGCTCTACAAGAAAGACACTTGTGTCTAACTCACTTCTCTTTCTGTTCCTATTGTTAACATCTGGGTGAAATGGTCAAAGCTCCCTAATTTGCAATTCATTTATTATGGTGGAAAATTCAAACAAACTTATATGTATCAATTTGACATTTTAAAAGTATCTGTTGTTATTGTATTTTAAAAGAGTTGACAACCTTTCTTTCTGAGTTAATGTATTGATATTTTCCACTGGTAAGCTGTCTTTTTCTTCTTTTGAGAGCTTGTCACATTTAGTTGCTTACATGGCCATGAGGTATTTGGTAATGGGCAAATATTTAGGAACTCATAAATTGTTCTTTTTAACTTAAAATATCAAAATTAACTCCCCTCAAAAAAAATTAACAAAACAAACAGCAGAAAAAACAAACAAACAAACAAAAAATAGCAACAAGCCCTGGAAACCAGCACTGATGAGGGAGCAGCAGATAAGAGACCCACACCCACCATCTACTGGCCTGCCACAGCCTGCCAGCAACATTGGCCAGGTCTGTCCTGGGCCCTCTGTGCTCCACTTACTCTGTGTGCCAAATAACCCAGTTCCCCAACCTGCACCGTTTTTCAGGACCCACAGTGACCTGTGGCCCCTAAAACCAACACAGATCAGAAAGCAGCAGTTCCCTGGCCTATGCCATTTCCTGGGACCTACCTACCCTACACCAACTGAGACCAGCATGGACTGGGGAGCAGCAGTTGCCAGTCCTGTGCTATTTCCTTAGACCCACCCTGATCTGAGGCACCAGAGACCAGCAGAGATCAGAGAGCAACAGGAAAACTAGAGGACTGAAGCCATCTGGGACCACAAGCTCTACCTACAACCCCAGAGACCTATTACCATGAGACCACCAGGCCTGCTAACAGAGTCAACCAAATGGCTAGAGATCAGCACAAGGACAGCAGCAACAAAACCCAAAGCCATATGATACCATCAAAACCCAGCAATCTGAGCACAGCAAGTCCTGAGGATACTATCACACAGGAAGCACAAGAAAATCTTAAATCTGAGGTTATGAAAATGATAGAGGTCTTAAAAGAAGAAAATAAATACCTTAAGGAACTTAGTAAAGTACAACTGAACAGGTGAAGGAAATGAATAAATCTCTTAAAGTAACACAGGACAATACAATCAAAAAGGTTAAAGAACTTAGTAAATTCCTGAATGAAATATAAGAAAATACAACCAAGAGAAGTAAGTGAATAAAACTGTTCAGGATTTTTTAATAAAAGGGAGAGAAGCAATGAAGAAAACATAATCCAAAGCAATCCTGGACATGAAAAACCTAGGAAAGAGAACAGGAACTACAGACAAAACCTTCAATAACAAAGTGCAAGAGATGCAAGAGAGAATCTCAAATTTAGAAGATACGGTTGAAGAAATAGATAAATCAATCAAAGAAAATGTTAAATCTAAAATTTCCTGACAAAAAACATCCAAGAAAACGTGAATGATATGAAAAGACCAAACCTAAGAATAACAGGGATAGAAGAAGAAGGCTCTAAACTCCAAAGCAAAATCAGAGACTGAAATGTCCACAACCTAAAGAAAGAAGTGCCTATAAACATACAAGAAGCCTACCGAACACCGAATAGATTAGACCAGAAAAAATAAAATCTCCTGTCACATAAAAATCAAAACACCAAATGTACAGAACAAATAAAGAAGATTAAAAACTGCAAGGAAAAAGGGCCAAGTCACACATAAAGGCAAACCTATCAGAATTAAACCTGACTTCTCAATAGAAACTATGAAATTCAGAAGGGCCTTGGCCAATGTCATGCAGACACTAAGAGAGCACAAATGTCAACTGAGACTACTGTACCCAGCAAAACTTTTAATTTACCATGGATGGAGAAAACAAGATAGTTCTTGACAAAAAAAAAAAAAAAAAGATAGTTCTTAAACATTACCTAGCCACAAACCCAGCCCTACAGAAGATACTAGAGGGAAAACTCCAATGGAAACTAAACAGCTTTCTACTTACTGACCACTGGGTCAAGGAGGAAATAAAGAAAGATATTAAAGTGAAAATGGCCATACTCCCAAAAGCCATCCACAGATTCTATGAAGTTCTCATCAAAATTCCAACACAATTCTTTACAGACCTAGGAAGAGTAACCATTAACTTCATATGGAAAAATAAAAGATCCAGGATAGCCAAAAAATATTTGTGTACTAAAAAAACTTCTGGTGGTATTAACATCCCAGACCACAAGCTATACTACAGAGCAATAGTAATAAAATCTGCATGGTATTGGCATAGAAAAAAAAAAAAAAAAAACCTGTGAAGCAAAACTTAATCTGTCTACAAGAAGTGTAAGAATAATGAGGAAACAAAGATAGAGGTAAGGTCCAATCAATAGTTACACCAACCTAAGACCCACTCCACGATAGAATGACAGCCCCTGACACTAATAATGATACTCTGCTATGCTTTCAGACAGGAGCCTAAATTGACTGTTGTCTGGGAGGCTCCAGCCAACAGCAGATTGAGACAGATGCTGGGACTTGAAGCCAGGCATGGGGAGAACTCTAGGGGTCCTGAGGAGATGATGCCTGAAAGATGGAAGGACCTGGATGCGGACAGGAACCTCAGAAGTAGAGCAACAGAGACCACTAACCCAGTCACATAGGTGCTTTCAGAGACTGAGACATCAGCTGAGGAGCATGCATGATCTGAGCCCCTGCACATATGAAGCTAACAAGCATCTTGGTCTTCATCTGCGGTACCTGACGAGTGGACTTGGTGCTGTTTCTAACCTGAACTCCATTGCCTGCTTTTGGATCACTTCCCCCTGGCAGCACTGCCTTGCTTGGTCTCAGGGGATGAAAATAAGAGCAGTTCTGACGTGACTTTGATGTGCTGGAGAAGGTTAATACAGGGAAAGGGGGGGGGGAGAGGAAGAACCAGGGTAGTGGGAGCTTTATCCCTATCAGTTGTAGAAGTTTCCATACTTCCTCATATATCTGTTTATTGTGAGAAATTATGTTTGTGTAGCTTTATGTTTCAATTCTATAATCAATTTTGGTTTTACTTTATGTTGTTGTAGAATAATGGCTAAGGGATATTTCTTTGAAATATATATTTTTTTTTCCAAAAAATGGGCTACTGGGCTAAATTTTGCATTCACACTCTTTTATTTTTAATTACTCGTGTATATTCATAGACATATTTTATATTTTTTTTTTACTAACTATACATTATCATGAAATTGCCAAGGTGTCTTCGTATTATTGAGAGCATGTATTTATCCATAACTTACCTTCACCTTACTTTTTCTGAAACAATTTTCCTGGTATTATTTCTTTTGTAGTTTGTGTTTAAACAATTTTTTATTAAAGATAATAGTAAATATGCAAGGCAGAGAAATTAACGCATGATTTTCTGTACTGATAAGTAATAAATTTTTGTTTTGATATTTTAGGATAAAATAAAACACTGTATTAATCATTTTGGTTGTCCATTGCTTGTTTGTTTTTAAGGGAGGTCCTACTACGTATCCCAAATTAACAGTCCTACCTAGTGTTGGAACTGACTTCCCTTTTTAGTCATCAGCCTTCTGGGAGATTAGATTACATATGCATACCACTATGCCTATTTGAAAGTGTCTTTTGTATTCTACAGGAAAAGATTAGCTTAGTGTAACTAAATGTTTTGTCATGAATATACTCCCATTTCAAACATAACTATGTTCCTAATCATTCCGTTTTTCATTCACAAATAATTAAGCCATTATGTGCAATGTCCTGTGAGCTAGGTCAACAAACCACAAGAAATGATCAGGTAACATTAGAAAACAGGGGTCAGAGTATTGGAGATACCAATAGTCTTTGTTCTTCTCTGATATGTAATAAAATATCTCATACATTAAAACACATCTCTATTAAAACACATTCTCATCTGAATTAAAAACTTCATTTTTTCATATATTTTAATGAGATCAGCTTGCCATCTTTATGATTTTACTCCAGCAGACAAATCTTTTAGCAGTAATGATACCCATAAATATTCAACATATTTATATGACTTTCTACCACCTAGTCAAATCATTATTTGTTACTTTGTGTATGTCAACTATGTGTCCCTTTATGAATTTTATTTCCAGTATTTATAGTTCATTCTTGCTTTGTTCTGTTCTGTAGTAAGAATTCTTTTCATTTTTAATTAATTCCTTTGCATATCATATATAATCTTATTATCTTCAAATGTCATATAAGTATGTTGGGGCAAAATGTATTGGTTTCATGACTGGAAAGATAAAAATTTATTTTGCACACATTTTCTATTATTTTAATTAATTTCAGACATATATTTAAATGTTTAGTTTAAGGAGTATGATGATTTTTCAAAGTATGCTTAAAATGCTTCAGCAATATGGCTAAGATAACACGTTTAAATTTGTTCCAATTTATTTCTGCTTTTGTTCCGGTAACCCAAAACAGCATTTTCTCAAAGAGACAAAACCTTTCTTGATTTATTCCTTAATAAATAATTATTATTATTTATTATAATAATAAATAATAATGTCTTAATAAATAAATTAAGACAAAAACAAATGAAGCTTTGTTCTTGACCTCAACTTTCTGCTCTTTCAAAGACCTGATAATGGACCTTAGATTAGTTGTTATTCTGGTCAATCGTTTTGAAATCAACACTTCATGGAAGTCAATTAACATTCAATTCATGTGCTAATCTGAAATAATCATTCGTCTCTGTCAACAGATAACTATAACAAAACAAGAAAGCTCCTGGGAGAAGTTCTAATAAAACGTTTATTCTAGAAACTGGGTCTTGTTCCCAGGTTGCTTAGATCACTCTCTATGCTAATATCCTATTGTGGGCATAGAGATTGCACATGCTGGCCATCAATTATTTTTTCCTTCTTTTATTTCATCATTCCTGTCTCAGGTACCCACTCTTGTTTTTATCAATTTACACTTTTAGACGAAAGAAGATTTGAATTGAGAAAATTGCTTCAAATGATTACACAGTGTAAGTACAGTAAAAAAAACAACCAACCAACAAACAAAAAACCTGTTTAAAAATCTCTGAGCATTATCTTTTCTCTCCTGTACAATGAAATAAAGAAAATCAACTTCTTTGTGCTCTGAATGAAAGATGGAAAAGTGTCAAGAACGGTGTCTGCAGCTACAATAATGAGGAACGTTTAAATAACGAGTTCCTCTTTCTGATTGTCCCTGTCTTTCTTTCTAATCTTTATCTATTATACAAAGAAACTAATATTGAAATTTATGCCTTATTGTGAAGACATCTTGCTGAATAATTACTCAGGAAGGTAGATTAATATACCGACTATGCATTCTCATTGTAAGAGTGACAGCTTTTAGTGTAGAATAAGAATATTCAGTGGTGATGATTCATACTTATTCTGTAACGACATGGATGAACTCATAAAAGGTAAAAGTAATGTCTCCTCCTCTCCTCATTTTTAATGCAGATGTTAAGGACACAAAAAAGACAAAAATGTTATCAAAGGTAACTCAATAAGACAAGGAACATAGATGTAACGCAGATCGCATTGTAGATAGTGAAACTGTCATTATTTACAGAGTATACAATATACAACGCAATATGTGCACTGAAGTGGAGACATCAGGGTCATCAACAACACAAACACCATAAACAAGGTTTAAAAAGTTAATTAATTCATCAGGTTAAGGAAGTGAAATGAAGGGGGGGGGGAGAGATGGTCCAGCAATTTGGAACACTGGCTGGTCTTCCAGATGACCTGGAATTGCCTCCCAACACCCACATGGCAGCTCACTACGGTCTGCATCTCCAGCACCGGGGACACTGATGCTTGCTTCTGGCCTCTGTGTGTACAAGGCACACAAGCGGTGCATGGGCATACATGCAGACAGGCAAAGCAGACATTATTTTTAATTAAAAGAAATAAGAAAACAGAATGTGACTCTTATTTTCTGAGTATGTGCAACTGAATTCCTAGTTTACATTCCACCAAGGTAGGAGAGGATCCAGTCTAGCAAAAGGACAAAAACTTTTATTTTTTATTTATTTTTATTTTATTTTTTGCCACGCAGCCAAATTGATACTAGCTTAGTGACAAGCCACAAGGAAAACTACTTGTCAGGCCGGGAGGTAAGCAGCATGTGTCACCTGAAAATAACTTCTGGCAGCTGTTGCAGGCATGATTACATGTCACTGATGGGGCAGGACAATGGTGCCCACAGGAAACTCTGATGTAAAAAGCACCATGCATTTTTGATTCTGGAATGTCATGTGCTCATATTCGAACAGCTTCAGGTTTTCAATATGACTGGAACAAGGCAAAACAAGATACAAGCCTGATATGCCTTTTGGGTAAGTAAACTTTCACTTGCTATTTTGTGTATCACACTGAAGTTCTACGTGGTTTCTGCAATGATATTAGTGGGTAAGCTAATACCCTCTCTGATACTTAGCATCTCATGTACAATGATCACTGTGAAATCATGTGATTTCTCTGCTCTTTAGAGTTTTTTGTTGCTTTTTTGTTTTTGTATTTTTTAATTACATTTTTACTTTTTATATTAAATACAGTTTATTCACTTTGTATTACAGCTGTAGCCTCCTCCCTCATTCTCTCCCAATTCCACCCTTCCTCCCCCATCTCTTGCCAAGCCCCTCTCCACTGATAGGGGAGGTCCTCCTCCCCTTCCATCTGACCCTAGCTTATCAGGTCTCATCAGGACTAACTACACTGTCTTCTGCTGTGGCCTGGCAAGGCTGCTCACTAATATATATATATTTTTTTAATTTTTTTTATTAATTACACTTTACTCACTTTGTATCCCCCCGCTGCCCCCCTCCTCCCATCCCAATCCTTCCCTTCCTCCACCTTCTGCCTGCATGCCCCTCCCCAAGTCCACTGATAAGGGAGGACTTCTTTTCCTTCATTCTTATCCTAGTCAATTAGGTCTCATCAGGAGTGGCTGCACTGTCTTCTTCTGTGGCCTGGTAATGCTGCTTCTCCCTCAGGGGGAGGAAATTAAAGAGCAGGACAATCAGTTCATGTCAGAGACAGTCCCTGTTCCTATTACAATAGAACCCACTTGTATACTGAACTGCCATGGGCTACATCTGTGCAGGGGTCTTAGGTTATCTCCATGCATAGTCCTTGGTTGGAGTATCAGTCTCAGGAAAGACCCCTGTGCTCAGATTTTTTTGGTTCTTTTGCTCTCCTTATGGAGTTCCTGTCCTCTTCAGATCTTACTACTTCCCACTTCGTTCCCTAAGATTCTCTGCACTCTGCCCAAAGGTTGCCCATAAGTCTCAGTATCTACATTGATAGTCTGCAGGGCAGAGCTTTTCAGAGGTCGTCCGTGTCAGGCTCCTGACTTGTTCCCTCTTTTCTCCTTCTTCTGATGTCCAGCCTCTTTGCCTTTCTGGATAGGAATTGAACATTTTAGCAATAGTCCTCCCTCTTGATTAGTTTCTTTAGGTGTACAGATTTTAGTAGGTTTATTCTATATTATATGTCTATATGAGTGACATATACCACTCTATATGAGTGAGTATAGTGTGCATCTTTCTCCTTCTGGGATAGCTCACTCAGGATGATCTTTGTTGTTTGTTTGTTTGTTTTTTATGTAAAAGGAAAAATACTAGTGTATGCTTCAGTGTAATTATAAGAACTACAATTTTAAGATTATTTTCAGTAACACACAGGATACAATGAAATATCACCATTGCTGGACTTAAATATAGACAGCTGGAGAAATCTATAAACTAAGGAATCCTGGTGGCATCTAAAAATTAAATGCTAAATAAATTCCCTTCTGGAGGCCTTAGATGGGAACTTCTTTGACACTGGCCTCCTAATCACCCTCATACTGAGCTGCCATGGGCTACATCTCTGCAGAGGTTCTAGGTTATCTCCATGGTCCTTGGTTGGAGTACCAGTCTCAGAAAAAACTCTTACACCCAGATTTCTTGGTTCTGTTGCTCTGCTTTGGAGCTCCTGTCCTCTCCGGGTCTTTCTATCTCCTCCTTCTTTCCTAAGATTCCCTGCACTCTGCCCAAAGTTTGGCTATGAGCATCAGCATCTGCTTTGATACCCTGCAGGGTAGTCTTTCAGTGGTCCTCTGTGGTAGACCCCTATCCTGTTCCCTGTTTTCTCCCTCTTCTGATATCTGTCCCATTTGCCTTCAGATGGAAGGGGAGGAGGATCTCTCCTATCAGTGGACTTGGAGAGGGACATGGGAGGAGATGATAGTGGGAAGGTAGGATTGGGAGGAAAATAGGGAGGGAGCTACAGATGGGATATAAAGTGAATAAACAATAATTAAAATAAAAATAAAAAAACCCAAAATACAAAAACGAAAATCTATCTCCCATGATTCCTTTTTAAGGATAGAATCAACAAAAATGTGAAATAAGGTAATACAATGTCAGAATAGAGCCCTAAATTAACATGACTACTAGCTTCTTAAAAAGATCATCTCTTGCTTACACTCTTCCTCCTCACTCCCTACTTTGTTCTCATCCTTTCTTCAGCATGTAAGAAAATGATGAAAAGATCCCTGTACAGACTCATTTTAAATGAGTATATTCTCTCACCTCTGAGGTAAGCACCCAACACTGCACAGCAGAAAGAGTATGCCATTGACATGACTCTGGGTGCATCCACAGAGAGAAATAATGAACATTTCATGCTACTGAGGGTCAGGAAATCTTATCGTGATCAGAAGCCTTGGAGTAAGATCAAGGAGGAACGATGAAAATGTACATAGTTTAAAGATACACATTTCTATGAAACGTAGGCATCCATTTTAAATGTGCAAAAGTTTAGCTGCTACATAACAATGATTTTTCATGTGACTTAATATCACAGATATTTATAAGATTTACTTTTTTGAAAATTTATTTATTTATTTTGCAAAAGCTATAGAACTCAGTTTTAAGCAATAGCTAAGAAAAACAAAACAAAACAAACAAACAAACAAAAGAAATGTTTGTAACCAGTATAGATTAAAGCTTTTTGACTAAATTACTTTATCGCCTAAGGGGTTTAGTACTTCATAGAATATATATTTTTTGTAGCATAAATCACTGCACATGACAAACTGCTGTTTCTCAGAAAGAATTGAGGTCCTACTCAGAAATGCATTATTGCTGCAAACTTGTACTTTGCAAGATAGCAAAAATATTGAACATCAGAGAAATGAGTAGTCACAGAGAACTAAATGTACGTGTATTAAAATATTATAATTGTATTGGTGAAGATATAAGGTATATAGAGTACACATGCCATTTGTCATTTTCAGTTAGCATTGGATGATTTAAGAGCTTAAATCCAGCTCAGTATCCAAGTGTGTTCCCTAGAGAGGGGAACAGGGATTGTCTCTGACATGAGCTCAGTGGCTGGCTCTTTGATCACCTCCCCTTGATGAGAGAGCAGCCTTGCCAGGCCACAGAGGAAGACTATGAATGACAGCCTTGATGAGATCCTAGGGTCATAAGGAAGGGTAAGAGGTCCTCCGCTATCATTGGACTTGGAGAGGGGGATGGGAGGAGATAAAGGAGGGAGGGAGGGAGAGTAGGATTGGGAGGGAATGAAGGAGGGGACTACAGCTGGGATACAAAGTGAATAAACTATAATTAATATAAAAGATAAAAAATTAGTAAAATGAAGTTAAAGCCTTAACTTTTAACCTGAAAGTGCTCCCCATGTTTCTCTCATCCATGTTCAGTATTAGAATAATTTTATTTATTGTTCTTGTTTGTTCCTGAATTGAACTAAAAACAGCAAAAAGGTTAGCTGAGCACAGGAGCAGAAGGAACTATGGACATTTTGATAAGAAACATTCTAAAAGAAAATTAGCATTTTATAATCCAAGTACTATATCTAACTATACATATCAGTAATATACACAACAGAAGATGCATCAGGTAGAATCTTTGTAAGTGCAAATATATTCTCCAAAGTTATTGTCACACAAGATGCTAAATAATACAAATTCATATAAGTATGTCTGAGACAGACAGAGAAGAAACCTTCAAAAGTTGTTTAATATGCCTATAATACCAGATAGTCAGTGAGGAAAACATACATTTGAACAACATTATATGACTGAACAAGTTATTAGGAATATATTAAGAATATATATTCTTAATATATATATATATAATATATATATATGTGTGTATGTATTCTTATGTTTGTATCTATTAAATACATGCGACATGCATATATGTATTTAACATTTAATGCATGTAACAATTAATTCAAAAGAGCTATAGATTTGAAAAGAACAGCTAGAGGCTTGGAGGAAAACGAGTAATTAATGCTATAATACATGTGCTTGTCCTACCCTTCTGTCAAGACAGATAGATATGAAACAGATTATGTTATACACACACAGAAAATTTTAGTTAAACAATTGAATATATGCACTATCATTTCAAAAAACTAGTCTCCACGAGAAAAGTTAGCTTCAAATGTTACATCACTGTTTCCATATAGACATATGCAAAAAAGATGGGAAAGATCCCTCTCCCACATGTTTTCCAAGACTTTCAACGTGGTCAACATGGTAAAAGTCGAGCCTCATAGCAAAGCCTGGCCTATGTCAAGAATGGGGTACTCAAAATATCACTGCTCACACGTGATTTGCCCCAGCCTTCCTTGTACATCTTAGGACACTTGAATGACTCATGTTCAGATAGGAAAGCATATTACGGAGAAAAACTTCAAGGATGAATTAAAAAGTTACTCAAAAATCTGTTGAAGCATGATGTTAGAGAAAGATGAGTGAGTTACCGGTGCTCCTGTAAACAACTCCTCAACCGTGTTCCTGTAATAACACCTTTTAAACTCACTGGCTAATATCTATAAACAAACATAAAACAAGATATGAAGTTGGAGGGTAGACAATTCAGAAAGCAGAGGAGAAATAGCCGTCTGGGACTCGGGCATGAAAGGATCACCGGGGGAGTGACTAAGATCAAATTGCAATACGCACATGTATTGTCATATAATGGTGAAGTTCATTAGTCTGTGAAATTGATATATTTCAAACATACTGTTTTTATAAAGAAAATAGAAAAAAAATAGTTCCAGAGAGAAGATGAGTGTAATGTTTGTAAAAATGATGTAGGAGCAAATATGGGTATGTGTCCAGTATATGTTGATATGAATATGCTACAGTACAACCCACTGCATGAACATTAACTTTAAAATAAAGCAAAATAAAGTGTTCTCATAGTCAAATTCAAGCTTTTTTCTTTTTCTTAGTACTATTCTCTTTTTGTCATATTCTTTCAACAACCATTCATTAAAAAATCATCTATAAGGTAGGACATAAGGCTCAGGAGATGCAGTAGAGAATGTGGAAGGGAAGTTTCTCTGAAGCCTTCAGTTGCTATTTCAACTCTCAGAACAAGTTCCTCATTTGTTTTGTTTGATTTGTTAAAATTTTATTTTTATTTGCATGCATGTGTATGTGTGTCCATAAATGTGACTATAATATCAACACAGGCCCGAAAATGGCAGCAGATCTTCTAGAATTGGAGTACTTGGAGTTGTTGGTGTTATGAACTTAGGGAGAATCTTCTGGAATAGCAGGAAGCACTCCTAATCATTGGGCAATCATGGAGAGTGGTAGATATAATCTTTTCTAGGGAAGAAAATACCATTCGGCTATTCATTACTAAATGGTCAGCTTTATAGTATACACACAAGTGACAATATACATACTGAGCAGGTTACATTTTGAAATATATGCAAATTTTAAGGTAGGAAATGGATTAGTAATCGCCTTTGCCAAATGATTATTCAAACAAATTATCCTATTCCGTGAAAGGAGAGCTGCAAGTTAACTTGCAAATATTTACACACAGAACATGAAAGGACCAAGAGAAAGAGAGAGCTTCTCTGACAGAACTCAGGAAATGAGAGATACTTACCCTTAACTGGTGATCATTGGATGAGTATACAAGAGCCATAACTGTGTGTAGCACATTAGCAAATGATACACGGTGAGGAATACAGCTTGAATGTGTTCTCTCCCAAATTCATGAGTTGAAGACCAGTAGGTGATGTGATGTTATTAAAATATGAAAACATGAGGTTATTAGGCAGTGAAACCTTTTCCTTTCTCAGTGGAGCTAAGGGTTGTTTGCATATGGTCAGAATGTTGCTTCACGGAAAGATAAGCATGAGGAAGATAGAGAAGCAAGAACAACGAGTGTTTAGTCTGGTGACATAGTCAATCTCACCCAGCATGCAACAGAAATTAGGGTGGTGATAACAGCAGCAGGAAACCTGGTGGCCATGAAGTGCAAGGCTGAGGCATGATTGTTCTGGCCAGGTCATTTCTCTGAGTCATTCTTGTGGTGATTCTGGCTAGTTGTTTTGGTTCCCGACCTTCTCTAAGCATTCCTTCAATAACTCTGGCTCTTTTGTGAGCACATGATAGTTATTTAGTTGCTCACACATATATGTGTGTGTAAGATGTGTTCATGTGAGTAGAAATACTTACTTTTAAGTTTGTTCATATAGTTATGGAAACTAATGAGTCCTCTGCAAGATCTACAAGCTGAAGACACTAGTTAGCTAAAAATGCCCTAGTCTGAAGCTTGACATGCTTAAGACCTACAGAGACCCAATGTTCAGCTAGAGTCACAAAGAAGAAACAAGCCAATAACCCAAGGAGTAAGGTGGGGATCTTTTTTCTCTTTCTCAGGTTATGTCAGAATTTTTGCTCTATATGGAGCTTCATTTAATTATATGAACCCAACAATACTGTAGAAGGGTAAGGAGAACTTCTTCGATCAGTCTACCAATTAACTTTTTATTCTCATCCAGAACCATTCAAGGAACTATGACAAAATATCCAGGCATTTAGTGAAACACTCAAGTTGAAACATGCAAATGAGCCATTACTATCTTCCAACAGATTCCTTTCTGTTTCAAAGAGCTAGAAGGTTTTTCTGTTTCTTTACTGATCAGTCACATAGATAAACATAAACCCTGCTAAAACATCCTCACTCTGGGCTTAGGTTAACTATTATAACATAATGATTTTTCCATTTTCAAGAAACTTTTGAAACTTCATGATTTACAGTTGAATAAAATTTTATTGAATATATGTATTACAATGATCTGTTTATTTCTTGAGGATTTCTAGAATGATTTCCTTTCTCCCTGTTGTGAAAAGAACATCAGTGAACAGGAACAAGCTACAGGAGATAGAGCTACTATCTCCTTGGAGAGATATGTGTCCTGTGGTATGTGCCAGGGTGGTATAGCTTGATCATAATTAGAAGTGAGAATACTAAGGCTGGAAGAGTGTCACAGGAAAGGGGGAATGGTTTGAGGGGTGAGTGGAAATCAAAATAAAATGTGTTTGAAATCCCTAGTGGACCCTTCTTACTATGTAAACTTAATTTCAAATACAAAATAAAATATTTTAACTATCTTACTATCTCCCCCTTCTTTCAAAAGATTCCCTGCACTCTGCCCAAAGTTTGGCTATAAGTCTCAACATCTACCTTGATACCTTGCAGGGTAGAGCCTTTCAGAGGCCCTCTGTGGTAGGCTCCTGTCCTGTTTCCTGTTTTCTCCCTCTTCTGCTGGCCATCCTCTTTGCCTTTCTGTCTGGGGATTGAGCATCTTAGCCAGAGTCCTCCTTCTTGATTAGTTTCTTTAGATGTACTGATTTTAGTATGTTCATACTATATTATATGTCTAATATCTCTTTCTGAGTGAGTATATACCTTGTATGTCTTTCTGCTTCTGGGATACCTCACTCAGGATGATCTTTTCCAGCATGGAGAGGACAGGAGCTCCACAAAGAGAGCAACAGAACCAAAAAAAAAAAAATTGGGTACAGGGTCTTGCCTTAGATTGATACTCCAACCAAGGACCATTCATGGAGATAACCTAGAACCCCTGCACAGAGGTAGCCCATTGCCATGGTGTCCAAGTGTCCAAGTGGGTGTCATAGTAATGGGAACAGGGACTGTCTCTGACTTGAACTGTTGGCTTGCTCCTTGATCACCACCCCCTGAGGGGGGAGCAGCCTTACCAGGCCACAGAGGAAGACAATGCATCCACTCCTGATGAGACCTGATAGACTAGGATCAGAAGGAATGAGAGAAGGACCTCCCCTATCAGTGGACTTGGCAAGGAGCATGAGTAGAGAAGAGGGAGGGAGGATGGAATTGGAAGGGGAGGAGGGAGGGAGCTACAGGGGGATACAAAGTGAATAAACTATAATAAAAATTAAAAACAAAATTTAAAAAGGAAGAAAAATATTTTAAAGATTAAAAGAGGGCTCAAGAGATGGCTCAGTGGTTTAGAGCACTGTCTGCTCTTCCAAAGGTCATGAGTTCAATAGCCAACTATAATGTGAGCTGATTCCCTCTTCTGGCGTGTGTAAATGCAGATAGAACACTCATACACATAAAATAAATAAATCTTTAAAAAACATTAAAGGAGAATATGACCATTTCTATTTCTCAGAATTTAACAATGATATCTGATTTTATTACAATAAAATATAATTTTTAAATAATTTTCAAGTATATTTTACATACTTTAATGGGGAATAATTTCTATTATAGTGAAGATTAACAATGCTGCTTGGATTACTGAGAGAAGTTTAGTGGGATCAACATTACCATTCATCTGTACAGAAAATAGTTAACATGCATGAATGCATTATACTTTATTCTAATTTCAACTTTGTTGTACATATGATATCTGCACATATTTATGAAGGAAAATGTGTGATTTCAATTCAGGTTTATGCTGGTGGTGATCAACCCTGGCTATTTACATAGAGATTCACAATATTAATCTTTTGTTATATCATTTTATCTTTCTGGCAAGTACATTAGAGCTGTTCACTTCTATTTTGATATATATAATGCCATGATATTGATAAATAGCAACCCTTTCCTTAGGACTGCATGAATACTCATTCATAGCAAAGATAAAATTCAGAGTATCCAAAAATTGCAAGCATTCGCATTTGTTTCTTACTTGTAGACACTGTAATGCTTCTTTTGTTGCTTATGAGTAATAAAATTTGGCAATAATGTTCCATATATTTGGTAATCTCAGAAAACATAACATTTTAGTATTAACCTAGGCTCACAAAGGCACAATTTTAAATTATTGACTATGAATTCTTGGGCACATTACTAAAACATGTTTGAAAGAACTATGAAGCATAATTGTAAATTAGTGGAAAGAGTTGTTTTTTGGTCTGGAAACCAAGTATGTTGGAAGTAGGACTTACCGTAAAAAGCACATGTAGCTTTCCCCACCCTGTACCGTGTACACGAGAATTTGTGGCCAAGCTGTGGATAATTTTTCTAAAAGGGGATTTAAGCTCTATATGTCTCCTTTGTAACTTTATTCTATCACTAAAATTTTGCATTATTTCACCTTTCAAACACAAACAATATGAGTATGGATATGCATATGAGGATGTTTTATTTCTTTCCAACATAAATTTTAATTTTAATTAAATGTTTATTTCAAGATCTCTCCAATCGATATGGGCGGATGAGTCCTATATGACTACAGCTGTAAGGACCTTGACTTGGCTGCAGAGCACTGCAGGGATTCTTTCCCCTTCTCTAGCAGCCTTTACTTAACACAGTGTATTTCCATTAAGTCTAAGCCTCCCTTTTTTTCTGACTTTGATTCTAAAAGTCTTCTTTACTAAAACCTATGTGACATAAAACATTTACTTAGATATTTGGTAAATAAGAAAACATCTTAATTGTGAATAATGTAAAGATGCTTACTTATATCCTGCTTTTAGATTCATATGAAGAGTTTGACTGTCCAAATGCAGACTCATTGCCACATCAAGTATATGCCATTATGAGGAACCCTGTAATAACTGAACAGTTTTCCTAATATGTCTCTGCTGTCACTCTTCCCATGGAGCACACAGAGGCAGCACGCATCAAATCTCCTTTATTGTTCAATTTGATGTTAGCAAAATAACTGATCACCTTCTGATCTTATAAACAAGTGACTATGCTTTATTTAGGAACACTGGTGTGTTCTATTAACACAGAGGATGAACTGAACAAGGCTGAAGGAAAATGAATTGCTTTTTTGATGCTATAAGAAATCCATTCATTCAGTGTCAGTGTTACGACAACATGGCTTCTTTTTGAAATGGCCAGATGCAGTCCTCAGTTTTAAGAGACTTCAAATATTGCTTTGTTTAAACTCTACATGAACCCATGACATATTCACTATTTACAATTCTCAAAGTGCAGAAACTACAAAGTATAAGTAAGGGAAATCTAAGCTTCTCAACCTGGTAGAAAAATGTTAGAGAGTACACAGCTGTAAGAACAATACATTATCTAAGTTTTCTAACTTTTCAATCATTAGAACTTCTGCTCGGATGTGGCCTGTGGTAGCTCAGTAACCAAGTAGTTTTCCAAAGTAAGGGGAACACGGACTATTTCTAACAGGATCTCAAGGGCAGGCTGTTTGACACCTCCCCCCCCCCCAGGGGAGGAGCAGTCTGTTAGGCCACAGAGGAGGACTTTGCAGCCAGCCCTGAAGATACCTGATAAAACAGGGTCAGATGAAAGGGGAGGAGGTCCTCCCCTATCAGTGGACTTGGAAAGGGGCAGGGAGGAGACCAGGGAGGGAGTGTGGGGTTGGGGAGGGAATGAGGGAGCTGGATACAGCTGGGACACAGAGTTAACAAAATGTAACTAAAAAGAAAAAAAAAAAAGTTTCTCTGCTATTTTGAAAGTTATTTTCCTCACTTTGATTGTTAAGTCTAAATTTTATACAATTGTTAAATATGTATTTTTCTTAAAATACAAATAATAATTTAAATCATATCTCCATATAATGATATTTCAATTTCGGAATGTGAATTTCTCTACTATTCATTATTTTATGGGTATATGCATGTGAGAGATCATTTTCTACATATATGATTGTGTTTGTAGACACATACATTCAAACGTATGAGACAGGATCTCAAAGCTCAACAGTGAAGGACAGATCTTTCTCAATCAGTCTCCAGCTACTATTTTCAAGACAGGGTCTTTCACTTAAATATGAAGATAACCAAATGGCTGTACTACCTGGCAGTGGGATCTAGGGATTCATCTGTCTGAGCAGTGTCCCTAGCAGTGTGGTGATGATTGTTATGCCTGGTTTTGTTTGTTTGGTGGTTTTGTTTGTTTTGTAACATGGTTTCCAGGGATCTGAACCAAAATTATATTGTTTGGGTAGCAAGCATTTTACCTACTGAGCCATCTTCCTAGCTCCTCCTCTTTGCTAATTTTATCAGTAATTATGCTGGGCAGGAAAATACCCTGTATTAATTGAAAAAAAAAAATGTCTCTGGAATGGTTGATTTAATAAAATGATTTGACTAAGTTATCTAGAATATTTTGTGGTCTTTTTTTTGTTTATACACTTAGTAGCCACTGAATCTATGATTGAAATTTTTACCATTGGAGTAGAGTGAAAAGTAAAAATTCAATTAATAATAATACAAAATAATAACAATAAAAATATTGTATGTTAGATAGTAACAAACTCTAAAGAGAAACGGAAAATAAATGAGATTAGGGAAGTATCAAATTGTCAAATTTAGTATGGCTGTCTATCCAGGCCAGGTTGTCATAAAATAGAGAAGAACATTAAAATCTCACAGTAAAGTATAATTAAAAGTCCTCTCATTTCATCTTTAAATCTAGAAAATGACCACCCTGTTTTGTTAAGTATACTGTTTCAAGGTGCCAGAGCAGTGCCATTTCCTCTTAGAGTTCCCATGGTTACTCTAGAAGTACAGACCAAAGAAAGGCGAGGGGAAATACATAAAACACACAAATTCTAAGCATCATACCCCTCTGCCTAATGCTCAAGAATCATTATGAAGGGGGGGTGGAAAGACTGTGAGACCCACAGGAAGCGCTAGAAGGAAAAACATTGTCTGGACACAATGAGGCGATTGCACATATTTCTTTTATTTTTGAAATTTATTTATTTATTGACTTTATATTCCCAACTCACCCTTCTTCTTCCCGGTCCCATCCTCACATGCTCTTCCATCTTTCTCCCCTCCACTTCTCCTCAGAAAGGGGGAACTCACTGTTTATCCACACACACCTGGCCTACCTGAGGCCCAACCCATAGGAGAGAGCCAACTCCTCACACTGCTAATGATACTTTGCTTTACGTGCAGACAGGAGCCTAGTGTAACTTTCTTCTGAGGGGCTCAGCAGAAAGAGCTCATCAGAAAGGCTCCACCCAGCACCAGACCAAAACAGATTCTGAGACCACAGCCAAACTTTAGGCAGAACTCAGAAAGTCTTCTGGAAGAGTGCGGGGAAGGATAGAAGGACCTAAAGGGGACAAGAACTTAAAGAAAAAAAAAAAAGTACAGTCAACTAACATAGACCTACAGGGGCTTTCAGAGACTGAAGCACCAGCCAAAGAGCAGGCATGGACTGAACCTAGGCCCTGACACATATGTAACTGATGGGCAGCTTGGCCTTCATGAGGGTGGCCTAGGAAGTGGTCTGTCTGGGGTCTGTCTCTGGACTTGGTTGCTAGCCTTCAGATCGCTTGCCCCTCTCTGGCCTGCCTTGTCTGGCCTCAGTGGAAGAGGTTGCAATTAGTCCTGAGGCAATTTTGCACATATTAACTCATAGCATTCATTTATGATGAAGCAAAAAGTCTTTGCAGGCTCAGGACAAAGTTCCAACATAGAGAGAAGATGTGGGCATATAAAGTACCACCTCTAACTAAGAAGCTATTAAAAATTGATAGATGCTGGAAGAGAGAGGGGTCAGCTTATTTTAAGGTTGAGGTCAATACATCCAAGAACATATAAACAGTACAAACTGTACTTGATAAGTTTAAAATCAATATCGAATGTCAGAGAAGCACTTAAAGAAATGCTCAACATCCTCAGTCATCAGGGAAAAGCAAATCAAATAAACATGAGATTTCACCTTAAACGCATTAGTATGACAAGGCTCAAAAACTCAAGTGACAACACATGCTGGAGAGGATGTGGAGAAAGGGGAACGAACTCTCCTCCATTGCTGGTGGTAACATGAGATTGTACAACCTCTTCAGAAATCAATCTGGTGCTCTCTAAGAAAAGTAATGACCTCAAGATCCAGTTATAACACTCCTAAGCGTATATCCAAAATATGATCAATTATACAAAGACATTTGCTCAACCAGGATCATAACAGATTTATTAATAATAACCAGAATCTGGAAACAACCCAGATGTCCCTCAACTGAGAAATGAATACAGAAATTGTGGTACATTTACAGAATGGAACACTACTCGGCAATTAAAAGCAAAGAAATCATGACATTTTCAGGCAAATGGTAAGAACTAGAAAAGATCATTCTGAGTGAGTTATCCCAGAAGCAGAAAGACACACATGGCATATATACACTTATAAGTGGATATTACAAATATAATATAGTATAAACATACTATACTATATAAGTATACTAAAATATGTACACCTAAAGAAGGTAAGCAAGAAGGAGGATCCTGGGTAAAATGATGAATCCTCATTCAGCAAAGCAAAATGGATGGACATCGGAAGAGGGAGAAAACAGGAAACAGGACAGGTGTCTACCACAGAGAGCTTCTGAAAGATTCTACAAGCAGCGTATTGATGCAGATCCTGAGACTTGCAGTCAAACTTTGGGCACAGTGCAGGGAATCTTAAGAAAGAAAGGAGAACTAGAAATACATGGAGGGGACAAGAGTTCCCCAAGATAGCAACAGGACCAAAAAATCTTGGCACAGGGGTCTTTTCTGAGACTGATACTCCAACCAAGGACCATGCATGGAGATAACCTAGAACCCCTGCACAGATGCATCCCATAGCAGTTCAGTGTCCAAGTGTGTTCCTAGTAAGAGGAACAAGGGATGTTTCTGACATGAACTCAGTGGCTGGCTGTTTGATCACCTCCCACTGATGGGGGAACAGCCTTACCAGGCCACAGGGAAAGACAATGAAGCCAGTCCTGATGAAACCTGATAGGCTAGGGTCAGATGGAAAGAGAGGCAGACCACTCCTATCAGTGGACAGGGCTAGGAGCAAGGGAGGAGAAGAGGGAGGGAGAGTGAGACTGTGAGAGGACAAGGGAGGGGCAACAGCTGGGATAGAAAGTGAAGAAATTGTAATTAATAATGAATAAATAAATAAATAAATAAATAAATGAGGAAAAAAGCAATCAAAAACATACACAATAGAGAACCAAGATGACAGTGACAAGCCCACCATGTCTGAGGGACACAGGATCTGAAACTCCAAAATTGGTGAGTGGAGGCACAGCTGAAGCCAGAACATCGACCTTGAGGCTTCCTGGGTGAGGTGAGGCCATTTTTATCCAGGGCATCTGCAGATGTCTCCTGTGACTGAGAGTGGCGAATATTCAACCCTGTGAACTTCCCCTTGACAGGCCTCCCTCCTCTGAGGAGGCAACCTGCAGGGCCCTCTGCTCCAGCAGAGACCTACCTGTTCCATATCTGAGACATCAGAGGCAGTTCTCCTAGTTCCACAGTGGCAGGCGGCTGTATGGACCTCCCAGGTCTGCAGGGGGCAGTACAGGCTATCCAGGGCCTCTCAGCTACCTAATGTACTGGCCTCCCAGTTCTGAGGCTGTGGCGGGCAGGTGGCTGTGCAGACCTCCCAGCAGGCTGCTGTGTGGGTTTCCTAGGTCTGTGAGTGGTTGTACAGGTCTCTCAGGGCCTCCCAGGACTGTGGGCCACTGCATAGGTTTTCCAGGTCCTCCCAGCAGGCAATTGTACCAGCCTCCCAGGTCTGCAGCAACAGCAGCAGTGGCAGGGTGGCAGGTAGCCCTAACAGGAGCCTCCGTGCTCCATGACTGTGACATCCGAAGTGGCTACCCTGAATAAGGGTATCCCTGCCCAGCAGACAAACAGTGGACACCACTGAGCAGACAAATATCCCACATTCTCATTTGCCCCTGCAGTTGCTAATCTGAGAGTACAGAAGAGGGAGAATCTCTGTGCTTTCCAAATCGCCCTGCTAATAAGTGAGTGCATCTTCAACTGAGTGCTTGCAGAACCCCAGATCCAGGGCCTCTCTATGCTAGCAGCCAGACATCAGATTTCTCACACACACACACACACACACACACACACACACACACTGTGGGCAACATAGAGATTCTTGTGACTGCATCCTCAACATTGAAGCCATTGTTCTGTGGGTCTACCAGGTGAGTCCAGGCAAACAGTTCCTGGAGCCCAGATAGATATGAATACCAGGAAGACAGTAGGACAGGCCTGTAGGCCACTGAAATATTCAAGGCACCTGTGCATGCTCTTCATGCCCGTAATCAGCATCAGTACCCACAGCCCCTCCTGTGCTTAAGACCCACATTCCAGGCATGAACAATCTCTAACACTCTGTCCTTCAAGGCATGCTTCCATGCACAGGCCCTCACTTGCTGGAATACACTTGTGCACTTGCACAAGCTACCTTCCCCCCTTAGCTATTGCTGAAACACCAACATCCACTCTCAAACCTGTAGGCTTCTCTCATCTTCCTTAAGAATTCTCCAGACACCAGAGAAGAACGGACCCAGGCAGCAGTACAGACGCAAGGAACAAACAGCAAAGGTTACAGAGAAGTAGATGGTTAGAGGTCAGTGTAAGGAAGCACCTAACAAAAATCAGGACATCATGGTTTCACCAACAACCACTAAAATCAATGGACATACTAATTCATCGGTAACACAGGAAACTGATCTCAATGCTAGGCTTATACAGATATTAGAGGCACATAAAGAATAAATGAAAAGATCTCTTAAAGAAATACAGGCAAATACAACCAGACAAATAGAGGCACGAGTAGAGGCACAATTAGTGTCATATAGAAAAAAAAAAAGATTAAAAAAAAATGGAGGCCATCATGGAAAGACAGAAAACCATATTCAGACAGATGAAGGAAATGATACAATACAAGAAATCAGAATTAGAATCAATAGAGAAAGCACAAACAGAAAAACCCTGGAGCTGGGGAACATAGAGAAAATATCAGGAAACATGAAGGTAAGCATCATCAATAGAATACAAGAGATAAAAGAAAGAATCTGAGGCGCTGAATATACAATTGCAGAAATTGCTACATCTCTCAAAATAAAAAAAGTAAAATCTGAAAAGTTCCAAACACAGAACATACAAGAAATCAATGACGTCATGAAAAAGCTAAATCTTAGAATAATAAGAATAGACAAAAAAAGAACATTCCAGGTTCCAAGGTCCAAAAATTATTTTTAAAAGAATCATAGAAGAAAATTCCCCAACTGAAAGAAGGAGGTGTCCATAAACATACAAGAGGCCTACAGAACACCAAATAGACTAGACCAGTAAAGAAATTCCTCACAATACATAATAGTCAAACCACTAAATCTACAGAACAAAGAAAAGATATTAAAAGCATCAAGAGAAAAAAGCCAAGTAACATATAAAGGTAAACTTATCAGAAGCACACCAGACTTCTCAACAGAAACTATGAAAGCCAGCAGAACCTGGGCAGATCTCATGAAGACTATATGAGACCACAGATGCCAACGCAGACTACTATACCCAACAAAGCTTTCAATCAACATAGATGGAGAAAACAAAATATTCCATGAAAAACTAAACTTAAACATTATCTAAACAGCAATCCAGCCCTACAAAAGATACTAGAAGGAAAACTCCAATCCAATGAAAACAACTTCATCCAATAGATAACCTCAAAAAATTAGAAGAAAACAAGCATTGAAATACAATAACACCACAAACTCCACAATAAAAGTAACTAATATTAATTGGTTACTATTATCTATCAACAAAAACAGACTCAACTCTCCAATAAAAGTATCTTCATCAATTCTATATCTGATGGAGAGGTAATATCCAGAATATATAAAGAAGTTAAAAAGCAACAAATAAAGTACTCCAATTAAAAAATGAGGTGCAGAACTAAACAGAGAATTCTCTATAGAGGTGTATCAAACGGCCAAGGAACACTTAAAGAAATAAACATTGTCCTTATTCACCAGGGAAATGGAAATCAAAACAAACCTGAGATTTCACCAAAAACCCATCAAAATGGTTAAGATCAAAAACTCATGTGACAATACGTGCTGGAGAGGATATGGAGAAAGGGGAACCCTGGTCCATTGTTTGTGGGAATGTAAACTTGTACAACCACTTTGGAAACCAATCTGGGGCTTTCTCAGACAATTTTGAATAGTGCTGCCTCCAGATCCAGCTATACCACTCTTTGGCATATGTCCAAAATATGCTCAAGTATACAACAAGGACATTTACTCAACCATGTTTGTAGCAGCTTTATTTGTAATAGCCAGAATCTGGAAACAACCCAGATGCCACTCAGTTGAGGAATGGATATAGAAATTGTGGTACATTTACACAATTGAATACTACTCAGCAATTGAAAACAAAGAAATCATGAAATCTGCAGGCAAGTGGTGGGATCTGGAAAAGATCATCCTTAGTAAGCTATCCCAGAAGCAGAAAGACACACATGGTATATGCTCACTTATAATTGGATATTAGACATGTAATATAGGATGAACATACTAAAAACTGTACATGTAAAGAAGCTAAGCAAGAAGGAGGACCCTGGGTAAGATGACCAATCCTCACTCAGAAAGGCCAACGGTATGGATATGAGAAGTGGGAGAAATCGGGAAACTGGACAGGAGCCTACCACAGAGGGCCTCTGAAAGACTCTACCCATCAGGATATCAAAGCAGATAGCCAAACTTTGAGCAGAGTTCAGAGATTCTTATGAGAGAACGGGGAGAGAGAAAAAACTGGAGGAAACAGGAGCTCCACAAGAAGAAATACAGAACCAAAAATCTCGGTACAGGGGTCTCTTCTGAGACTGATACTCCAACCAAGGATCTTGCATGGAGATAACCAAGAACCCCTGCACAGATGTAGCCCATGAAAGCTCAGTTTCCAACTGTGTTCCCTAATAAGGAGAACAAGGGCTGTCTCTGACATGAACTCTGTGGCTGGTTCTTTGATTACCTCCCTCTGACGGAGGAACAGCCTTACCAGGCCACAGAGGAAGACAATGCAGCCAGCCCTGATGAAACCTGATAGGCTATGGTCTGATGGAAGGGGAGGAGGAACTCCCCTATTACTGGACT
This sequence comes from Psammomys obesus, assembly GCF_907164565.1. NCBI lineage: Eukaryota > Metazoa > Chordata > Mammalia > Rodentia > Muridae > Psammomys > Psammomys obesus. The sequence continues at coordinate 3,755,009 of NW_026596240.1, read as the reverse complement.
TAAAGAGGTGCATGGGAGGAGATGAGAGAGGGAATGTGGCTTGGGAAGGAATGAGGGAAGGGGCTTCAGCCGGGATACAAAACGAATAAACTGTAATTAATATAAAAAATAAAATTTAAATTAAAAAATAGGGCTCATACATGTTTTTTTTTTCAGAATACAACTTTACTCTTCTAAACCATCATAACGTTTGAGTTGATAATAAAAATTTAGTGGATTATATTTGAATGAATAATAATCCAATCAAATATTTAGAAAAATCATTAAAAAAGAGTACAGAATAAAAATCAGGAATAAATATTATTTTATTTATATTTCATATCTCTAAGCAATGTTTATTGCCAAAGATTAACTCACATGATAGGAAAATACAGTTTAGAAAAGTTCTCAATCTCTTTTTGTCTATGAAATGAATTTTTTCATATTTTATTTTTATGTATGATTTAATACAATTTATTCACTTTGTATTTTCCCAATCCCACACTCCCTCCAACTTCTCCCTCTATTCTGCTCCCCTAGACCACTGATAGTGTTGTCCTCCTCCCCTTCTATCTGACCCTAGCCTATCAGGGTCTGATCAGAGAAGCAGAGGCTGAGACTGTAGGCCATACAGAGACTGATATTCCAACCAAGGACATGCATGGAGATGTAGCCCATAGATTCAGTCTCCAAGTGTGTACCTAGTAAGGGGAGCTGGGGCTGTCTCTGGCATGAAGTTAGTGGCAGGTTCTTCGATCACCTCCCCCCGGTGGGTGCAGCCTTGGCCACCCAGTCCTCAGTCTTTTTTTAAAAACAGTTATTCTGTCAGAGATAGTCCCTGTTCCCCTTACTATGGGAAACCAATTGGTTATTGAGCTACCATGAGCTTTGTCCGAGTAAAGGTTCTAGGTTATATCCATACCACCCCCCAAGGGAGGAGCAGTCCTGCGAGGCAACAAAGGAGGACTTTGAAGCCAGCCCTGAACATATCTGATAAAACAGGGCCAGTCGAAAGGGGAGGAGGTCCTCCCCAATCCATGGACTTGGAAAGGGGCAGGGAGAAGCTGAGGGAGGGAGGGTGAGATTGGGAGGGAATAAGGGAGCAGGATATAGCTGGGATACAGAGTTAATAAAATGTAACTAATAATAATAAACAATAAAAAAGAATAGTTATTCTTCTCTTTCTTAAATGAAGTTTCCTTGATGCAAAAAAAAATATGTATGCTCTGGAGGTCTAGTTAACGGAAAACTATGTTTTGAAAAGAGTTTTTTAACACATAACAAAAATGATCAGAAAGACACCGTTTATTTCATTACACTGAGAATTTGCAGTAGATGAGGTAAGTATAAGGAAGTGAGTCTAGCTAGATATAATGAGAAATAAATGTGTACAAACAAGAATGTTTTGTGTTTCAGGAAATAGGTTGGTGGGGTCTTGAAATGATAGAGGCAAATTTTATCTCACAGAGAAGTTAGCAAGTAAGACAAAGCCAAGTGCTTGATGGAAAGCCTTATTGCATTTTTTATGTAATTTTTAAACCTTCCTTCTCATGAGTTATAATATCCACTTAAACTAATCTTTTGCAGTGCAATGAATAATTGAGTATGCTGAGGGTCATTGAGTCTCATGCTTGCATTGCTGCCCATTTGACAGCTATGAGCATCTATGGATAAATGAGACAGAATAACTTCTCTGAACTTATGGTGACCTTAAGGAAATTTAATTCCATGACTAACATATTATTCAACTTAATTAAATGACAATATTAATTATATAGATTTTAATACAAAGGAAAGGCAAAAATGTAAATTCCAATAACTATAAAAGTTCATATATTATTTCTGTATTTGTTTTACAAATAGAGATACAGCAAGGAGTCACTTAAAGAAAAGTTAACTATATTAGTGCTTATTTACTTAGTTATAATTTAATTTTTAATTTTTACTGATACCCCAACCAAGGACAAAGCATGGAGAGGACCTAAATCCCCTGCTCAGCAGTAGTCCATAGGCTCAGTCTCGAAGTGGTTTTCCTAATAAGGGGAACAGGGGCTTTCTCTGACGTGAACTCGGTGGCAGGCTCTCTGATCACCTCCCCCTGGTGGGGTGCAGCCTTGCCAGGCCACAGAGGAAGACAATGCAACCAGTCCTGATGAGACCTGATAGGCTAGGGTCAAATAGAAGGGAGGAAGACCTCACCTATCACTGGACTAGGTTCGAGGAATAGGCGGAGAAAGAGGGATGAAGGGTGTGGTTGGGAGAAGATGAAGAAGGGGTATACAGCCAGGATGCAAACTGAATAAATTGTAATAAATAATAATAATAAAAATTTTAAAGTATATATAATTAAATGGCACAAAAAGAAGTAACTCATATTAATAAATTGTAAGGATTGTGCTAAAAATAATAAAAAATTAAATATATCATATATCATATACATATATGATATATGATACATATATCATATATCATAAATATATATTTGTAAAATATGGATCAAGTATTCATATTATATAAGCTATATTAAATATAATTTATAAGTTGTAATTTATATAAATATAATAACTATATAATAAATTTGATAATGTTAATACAATATATTAATATATAATTTTATATAAAATAAATTTTTACATTATAAAACTGAGACAATTTAGTGTTGCTCATTTGTAGATGTCTCAAAGCTGGATTATTTGGAATTAGATAATCAGTCAGGAAGCTAGACCCTGGTGAAAACTGATTCTCTCAGCAGCAATTTATTGCCTGTAGGTCTGTATCTAGAAGGGGGACCTTACAAAATTTTTACCATTTGTGCCAGCATGCCTAGTAGGGCTGTTATTATGTGGTTCTTATTTAGGCAACCACATCTCTGAGACTTCATGGGAGCAGCTTCACTGTCATGTATTGAATATGCTATCTAGCAGCAGGAAGTACTTTAAGACATTTCAACATATTCCCTGTATTTTGAAATGATATTTTAATTTTATTTCATTTGTTTCCTTTTAAAGTGAAATCCCATACGGACAAAAACAAAAAATATGGAAAGCACAGGCTTAATTTAGGAAAGGAATTACTCTCTAGTCCTTTTATTTTGTTCCAGATTTTTATGATTCACCAATGAATGAAGTCATAAAGCAGACTTCTTTTTCTCTTTCTTCTTCATTACTCACCCAGCAGCCTCTGTTGTTCCATCCTCTGCACAGCCCTTGTGTTTTTCTTTCTTCTCTGTCCCTATTTCACAAATAAATATCTCATGGTAGTTATCTGTTTGCTACACACTAATGTCAATCTGTTCACTCTACTACAATACATTATATTTTGCAACATCTCTAATGGATAGTTTGTAACTCAATATTATGAGTGTGTAATTTTTGTACACGCACAATACCTGTACTTAATTTTTATAACCTTTTGAAAATTAAAAGACTATAAATCTGGAGGAGATAATAATCACAGATTGGCTACTTATAGCACTAGCACAACTATTTTATTGTGGTGGGATTTCTGTTAGTTTGGAATTAGTTGAAACAATGAAAGGTCATAATCCCTTTCTGAAATAAATGCTTAATAAATATCTTAAATAAATAAATACTTAAATAAATACACAAAGAAAGAACTGTAGCATATAGAAAAATATGTGAAAATCACATCTATCATCATGGTTATCATAACTATTAGTAGACAATGAAATGTTAACATCTTGGCTGCATTTACCTTAGTTTTCTTCAGCATTCAAGTGAAATCTTTATGCTTTTAAGACTAATTTGCTCCTATTTATTCCTTATTTCAACCTTGTAAAGATGTTATGATTTTAGTCTTGGTCAAATTTCTCAAAACTAAAGAATCAGCAAACCTTTGAATAACTCGTTAACTGAATGAGTTAATGATCCAATTACCATCTGTTTCCCTTAGAAGTTGGCTTCATAGAATTTCAGTTTCATATCTGTTGAACGAAAAATGAGACTTTTAAGTTACATTAACTATGTAGATACTTCTATATCAAAAGTTGATCTCAAGCATCATCCTATTTATGTAGTATTTTTCTTAGAATTGTTGATATTATAAGTGTCTGAAAATCACTGTTGATGGTTTTTCAGTTAAATTGGAATTCCTCAAAGACTTTGCAATTTATATGCTTAATGTACTAGGACTATTAAAATTATACAATTGATTTTTACTGTATATTATACCTATATTTGAACACAGTGATGAGCAATAAAGACTGTATACATTAATAAATGTATATCTTATCATGCATATTTTATTAAAATATTTTTCTTATTATTCTGTCACTGAGTCATTTTGAATAGTCCCCAGAGCATCATGAGCCTATTAAGGTTTAAACTGCAGTATAATATATTTAAGATTCTGTTCCTTGGGCTCTGTAGCTATCTTTCAGGCAATTAGAATCTGTACAAATGTTGTCTGCTACAAGAGATAGCAGAAATTTTAATGGAATTTTAATTCAGATCATGGCTGTTCTGGCAAGAGATCACATCCAAAGGTCTCCTAGGTCTTTGTGATCAAGCTTGAATACAAGTACACCTTTAATCCTGGAGACAGAGGCAAGCATATCTGAGTTCAAGGCAAGCCAAAGATAGAGCAAGTTTCAGGTAAAGAAAAACTTAGACCCAGGAGTGGTGGTACACACCTGTAATCCCAAGCAATAGGGTGAAGTTAGTGTGCAAAGAAGCCACATTTTTACATCACCTTCTCAAATGATCTGCTTATGTACAATACATCAAACTATAGTAAAAAAAACAAAAACAAAACAAAACAAAACCTTAAATTCTTATTCATATGCAATAGTTAAACAAAATAAATTTAAATTTCTACCAGTATACAATAGTTAAACGAAATAACCTTATGCTTACATCTCCCCCTTTTAGTCTAATAAAAGGCCCTTTCTCTTAAAATAACAAGTGATGTCTAATTGATGAATCAGAAAAATATTTGATGGAATAGAATATGCCTTATTCGCACAAGAATAGAGAGGAAAGGGAAGCTACTTAAGTGGCAATGCAGAGAGAGAATAGGCAGTTTCCAGAACACTAACAGAGAGGTAGGCTGTAGAGAGAGAACTCAGGTGAAGACTGAAAGTGCTAAAGAATGAGAAGGAGTCAGGAAATTAGGGCAGATTGCTGGAGTTAGTTGGAGGCCAAGAAGAGCAATTCAGAGACCAGGAGAAAAGCCAGATTCAATCAGTTAGCTGGGAGAAGAGTTCGAGCCAGAACAGCTGAGTTGAATCAACCAGCCCAGAGCTCAGTAAGAACAACAAAGGATGAGCTTACTAAGCAGCAAATCTCAGAGGCTGAAAACATTTTAGGGCTAGTTTAGACTGTATGGAAGCTAGAAGCTTCCAGGATTATGCCTAGGTTAGCAGACAGAGGCAGTAATACTCTGAGACAATTACCTCAGGAAAATAAAAGTCATTTTTACAAGAAATATAGAAACCTTTCATTTTTGGAGAGATTTCTATAGCACAGTAATCTAGGGCTTATAACCTACCAGAGAAAAAATGGTTACTTAAACAAGTACTCTCTGTAACTTTCGTGAACCCTATTATGATGTCTTATTCTATGGAAGTAAAATAAATTCCTTGGCACCATTCAAGTGGTCTTCCAGAAGACTGGAGATAAATTCCCAAAAATGACAAGTGGGGATCTCAACCTCTTGCAACTCCTGCTCCAAAGACTCTAATGCCATCTTTTAGCTTCTGAACCTAACTGCACACACACACACACACACACACACACACACAAATAAGATCAATTCTTAAACAATAAATTATTTATATTGAACTTTTTTATTGAGATTATATTAACCAATATCTATTTACAGAATTAAGAACAAATTACTCCAAGCTTTTTTTTTTAACGGAGATTCCAGTGTATTTGGACCTTATATGCAGTGTGTTGAAGTATGAGAATGAGATATTGGATATGGTGCTCACTGTGTGGTCAAACACCAGTCTAAATGTCATATGAGACACCATTTCATATGTAGCGACACTAAAATAGAATAAATTTAATAAAATGAATAAAAGATCTCCCCATCACATAGCTATGCCTAATTAAATCTTTCTTTCTTTCCTTCTTTCTTTCATTTTGAAAACAGATTTTTCTCTCATACAATATGTAACAACGACAGTTTCCCCTCCCTCGACTGCTCCCAGCTCCCTGCCTTCACAATGAAGCAGGAAATGTAAATCCAACAGGAAGAAAAGAGTCCCAGGAGCAGGCAGAAGAGGAGACTTTCGATCCCACAGTTAAGAGTCCCACTAAAACAACAAGCTAAGAGCCACACCATGTAAGCATGGTACCTTATGAAGGTCCTCTGATTGCTTCTTCAGTCCCCATGAGCCTATAATCAACCTGTTTAGTTGACTCAGTAGACCCTATGCTCCTTGTCTCCTCTATGACCTCTGACTTCCACAATATTCCTGCCTTGTTTTCCTCAGTATTGCCTGAACGTTAAGGGGAGGGAACAGCAATAACTTTTTTATTAATTTTTTATATTAATTACAGGTTTTTTTACCTTGTATCACAGCTGTAGCCCCCTCTCTCCTGCCCTCCCAACCCCACCTTCTTTCCATCATTTTCTCATATGCCCCTCTCCAAGTCCATGGATAGTGGAGGTCCTCCTCCCCTTCCATCTGACCCTAGCTCATTCAATCTCATCAGAACTGGCTGTGTTGTCCTCCTCTTTGGCCTGGCAAGGCTGTACCCCATAAGGTGCAGGCTGTCAAAGAGCTTCCCAATGACTTCATATCAGAGAGAGTCCCTGTTCCCTTTACTAGGGAAACCACTTGGAGACTGAGCTTCCATGGGCTATCTATGAGCATGGGGTTCTAGGTTATATCTATCAATGGTCCTTCGTTGGAATATCAGTCTCAGAAAAGACCCCCGGGCCCAGATTTTGTGGTTCCGCTACTCTCCTTATGGAGCTCCTGTCCTCTCCAGGTCTTACTATTTCTCCTTTCTTTCCTAAGATTCCCTGCACTCTGCCCAAAGTATGTTGATGAGTCTCAGTATCTGCTTTGATACAATGCTGGATAGAGTCTTTCAGAGGCCCTCTGTGATAGGCTCCTGTCCTATTTCCTGTTTTCTCTTTACAATGTCTGTTGCATTTGCCTTTCTGAGTGATAACTGATCATCTTACCCAGGATCCTCCTTCTAGCTCACCTTCTTTAGGTGTACAGATTTTTGTAGGTTTGTCCTATATTGTATGTCTAATATCCACTTATAAGTGAGTACATACTGTGTGTGTGTGTCTTTCTGCTTGTGGGATACCTCACTCAGGCTGATGTCTTCTAGTTCCAACCATTTGCCTACAAATTTCATGATTTCTTTGTTTTTAATTGCTGAGTAGTATTCCATTGTGTAAATGTACCACAATTTCCATATCCATTCCTCAGTGGAGCGACATCTGGATTGTTTCCAGATTCTGGCTATAGGAATAAAGTTGCCATGAACATGGTTGAACAATTGTCCTTGTTTTGTACTTGAACCTATTTTGGTTATATGCCTAGGAGTGGTATAGCAACTTCTAATTTACACTTTCTCTGTCTTCATAATGTCAGTCTGTGTCTCTGCATCTCTTTCCACCTCCTGTAGGAAGAAGCTGATCTCTAATGACAACTGGACATAGCAGAAATTTAAGAGTATAGCAGAATATTCCTAAGAATCATTTCATTCTTATTTTTTTGTTCGGTCCTGTTCGGTTCTATCCTTGCTCTCTCAGCTCTCCAGTCCCCAGTTCGTAGCCACCCAAGCAGAGTGAGACATTGATTCCCTCTCATGTAGCGGCTCTAAAGTTAAATTAGACAATTTAACTTGTTTGGCCACTCTCACAAGTTCTGTGCCACCATAGCCCCAGCACACCTTTCAGGTACAACAGAGTCAGGTAGAACATTTTAGTTCACAGTTCTGTTTTTGTGGATGAATTACTGTACACATTCCCAAAAATATGTGTCATGGCAGACACAGTTGAGAACCACTATTTTAGATGAGAGAAAAGAACATACATACATGTTGTCCTCTATTTAAATCCAGTCTCTCTATTGTATTCTCTCATATATATATATGTTCATGGAGTGCTCCACTATACGTAAGGCAGACCTGAGGCACAGTGGTATCAGTAATTTTTATTAAAATTCTCCTGGTGAGAGAGACTTCAGATTTGCCATGTTACTGACATCGCTATCCTTCATTTTGTCATATTTTGAGGCAATGTTACTCAAATTGTTCATAATTTTACTTTCCTTAAATTACATCTTTTAAAAGAATACTTTGCAGGAAAGGAAATAATTTTTTGAGAATGAAACTGATGTTACATTCCTCTCTCTTGCTCTCTCTCTTTCTCTCTCTGTATCTCTCTCTCTGTGACTGTCTCTCGGTGAAGTTGCCTGCTCTGAAAGAGATATAGTGTCATAATATTTTTATTAAATGAACGAATATTTTTAAAATGTAGAACTTTGAAGTGCAGCGTGTGTTGACTTAGAATTAAGAGTCTCCGGGCAAATGTTCAAAACCTGATATTTTCTTTCATCATATTAAATAAACCATTGGATCTCAGTTAAATAAATGTTAGTTTCTCAGAGTCATTTGGAAATGTCTGGATCCATTTTGCTATGTGACTACTGGGTAAGACATAGTTTAATATATTTTCACACAGACTGCTGTGCATTTATGTTGTGATATCTATAACTGAAAGAATTGGAATAAAGAAGCATGCTCAGTGCTGTCTAATAGGAATGCTACTAAGCATCCTAAAATGAGCAGCTCAGTACCCACAAATATATAATTACCAGAAAAAACAGCTCTGGGGCTGAGGCACATTGGAATGCATCTTTATACTTGTAGATGTGTGTTGTTCACACATGCCTTAGTCTGTAGAATTATGCATGTGTTGTATTTTATGGAAAGGAAGTTACAGTGTCTCTGTTGCTGTTCTTCCCCGGGTTACTGTGCTTCCAGCCATTGCTTACACTTGGCGTTCTGGGGGACTGCCACCCTGCATGCTTCTGGTAGACTGTGTATAGACTCTTTGTGATTTTTAGCATGTAGAGAGGTCTTTTATCTCCTTAGAATTCTATTGTAATAGACCTTAGGTTCTTTGGAGAATCTGCAACATATTTCCTGGAACACATACTGGCCTTACAGTTAGAAAACATCTTTGCCTAAAACTATCATCACCTTACTTTGGTGAGATTCTATATCAGAACAAAAGAAGTCTGAAGTAATAAAAAAGCAACATGGTTTTGTAATCCAAATGTACTGGTACCAATTTTAAAATTGAAGATTAATTCGTTTGAAGTTTAAGTTTCCCAAAAAGTTCCTCTTCTGATTCAATTTAATGTTTTTAATATACTAATTGTTAAACATTGTTTTTATTTTATTTTAAATTATGTATGCATGTATGATGTCAAATATGTACATTTGAGACCAATAAACTGCAGGGTTCAGAGGAGGGTATTTGATCTCTCAGAGCTGGAGTTACAGATTATGAACTGCCCAATGTGATTGCTGGGAATTAAATTAGGGTTCTTTGGAAGAGCAGCAAGACTCTTAACAATTGAATCATACTCCAGCCTCAATATTCAGAATCCAGGAAGAGACCAATTAACCATTCTAAGGATGATTAATCAGTAAATATAGCTGCCTATGACATTTGTCATATGCCTTCATATATATTTAAAGGTGTTCCATTTATGAATAGTATGAAATGATATTACTAAGTTCTCAAGCAAAGCTCTAATTACTTTAATTAACTCATTTGTAATATGACATTCATTTGAAAGAGACATTCTGAGATGAGTTGCTGTTTCTGTTTGTGAGTGTATCTGTTTGTGTATATGTGTTTGTATTTGTGTGTGTTTCTCTGTCTTTCTGTCTCTGTGTGTGTTCGTGTGTGTGTGTGTGTGTGTGTGTGTGTGTGTGTGTGTGTGTGTGTG